>NC_087317.1:6765000-7070576 GCF_037043105.1 Vanessa tameamea
TACGGCTTAATTAAGTCCTGAGCTAAGTATTTTCTGACGTGTATTTCTTAAGACAATTAACTCCGTAGTAACGTAATTGTTAAGGAAGTTTTCCGTACTACTTAACTCAACCCTGTTACTGTTTCGCGTGCTTCGTATCTATTAAGTATTTTTACAGCTTAAACTATTTTTCATTAGTGTCGTACAAGCATTTTTAAATTACTTAAACTAAAACCTTTAGTATGGTTAATATATATTAGAGATTAATGTATATTATAGAGCCGAGATGGCCCAGTGGCTAGAACGCGTGCATCTTAACCGATGATTTCGGGTTCAAACCCAGGCAGGCACCACTGAATTTTCATGTGCTTAATTTGTGTTTATAATTCATATCGTGCTCGGCGGTGAAGGAAAACATCGTGAGGAAACCTGCATGTGTCTAATTTCAACGAAATTCTGCCACATGTGTATTCCACCAACCCGCATTGGAGCAGCGTGGTGGAATATGCTCCATACCTTCTCCTCAACGGGAGAGGAGGCCTTAGCCCAGCAGTGGGAAATTTACAGGCTGATTATGTATGGTTAATATAAGAGTAAGATAATCGTGGTACAATGCGGGTTTGTGGATACAAATGTTGCAATATTTCATCTGAAACAAGTAGGCTTCGTTCAGGGCCGGATCTACCATATGGCTTTTTGGGCTTCAACCCAGTTCCCCGTCGATTCAAGGGGGCCCCAGCTAAGTCAAGTCAAAGTCAAAAATAGATAACGCGAAAGAAACCATAACTTTATTAAATTAAACAGATAGTATGGTTTGCAGCCCTGCGGGTCCTGTAATTAATCAGACCAATTCAATGAATTTAATTCAAGTTTACGTTCAGATATAGGGGCCACCTAAGTAGTGTTAGCCCAGGGCCCCCTAAACTTACGGTTCGGCCCTGGCTTCGTCACGATGTTTTCACTGCTGGGCTCAAGATAAACACTTTAAAGTTCAAAGGTTCTTGCCAGGGTTTGAACATGTAATATCCAGTTAAGGTTTACGTGCTTTAGCACTCTTATAAATAGTACAAGAAATTATTTTACTTAATATATTTGTTGTAACTTAAGAATTAATAAGTATTTACTTATATGACATGATATATTGTACATCGTACGTGTTATATAGTCGAAAACGATTTATAATATTTTCATTATGTTTTAAATATTTAAAAAATAAACCTTAATTATTTTTTAAATTTAATCGGTTAAAGGGCATTATGTAAGCAACTCTGGCTAGGTATCAACTAATATGAATAGGCAATACTTTCCATTAATGTGCGGATAAGATATAGAAAGATAACTACCTACTAAAAAAATAAAAATAAAATGCAACACATAATATTCGCCTTTTAAAAAGTAATTACAGTTTTATTTATTGTTAACGTTATTATTCGACTATTCAATATATCATCAGATTGTTCGTTATTTTCACAGTCAACTCAATGAAGATGTGAAAATATTTATCTATATATATATTTTAGAAATATCTAGAGAACTCTCAAAAGCCATGAATATGTCCACGACATTGTAAAGAGTTTATTATTTTTGGTGTAATGAAAAAAAAAACAAAAATAACTTTACTAACGCATTTTATTTGTTTTTATTGTTATAAATTACTTAAAAATATGTTTGTAAATTAACACTTTGGCGCAACTATCTATGGGCGGTAACCGCTTACAATAAGGTGGACCGTCTGTTCGCAACCTATTCTATAAAAAAAATTAGTAAAAATAAAAATAAGTAAAGTAAGTAATACTGATAGATGTATTTTGATCTTTAATTGGTCAATATTAAAATCATTATTATAAATTAGTAAAACTCGAGCAATTTCTGTTGTATCTATTACCGCAAGTTTTATTGACACGTGTAATATTTATAATACCTTTTTCAATATAGTTAATAAATTATAAGAAATACTGTATATAAGACGTCACCTATTCTCACTTCATGATATTTTTATAAAATTAAAACTTATAAATAATACTGGAAAACAACCTTTTCTAAATAAACATAGCTATATGTAAAACATCGACCAAAATGTACTCCTCGAAATAAATAGAATAATACTTTAATCAAATTACAATTGAAATCTAGTACGGACTAAAAATAAACATAATAAAAAAAAAACAACAAATGTCATCGACAAGACAATTCTGGGTCAAAAAATATTCGTAAGTTCTCTTCATCATATATCTTTGTTTTAGCATCGTTGTAATTTAAAGCTTCACAAATCCTGCAGAGGTGATAGGACTTTGATCCGAAATATCCATGTTCGTTGAGCACTTCGAAATCATTTCTCCATTCATGATATGAGAGAAGGGTTTTATCATCTTTACTTATATCAAGAATGTGATTGGCTAATTCTTTAGGTTCCTTATAATTATCAACGTGCAGGAAAGAATTGGGTGGTAAGAGCTTTTTACAGATGTCGACCGTGGAACCCATTATCACTGGTATGGCGCCCTTACTGTACGCGTGATAAAACAATTTTTCTGTTAAATATTCTTCACATAGAGAGTTCTCGAAAACCAAGTAAAATAAATATTTGGACATCAAGTTGCAATCCGATCTGAAGTGACCGGGACAGCTGGAATAGAAATTAATTACTCTCAGTACAGGCATACGTACTTTGTATCCAGTGAATCACGTGAATCTTAACCGAATAGCGGGTTAAAAATCGTGCAAGCATCACTGATTTTTTTTTTCGTTTTTGGTGGAGGATTACCATATCCTCAAAAGTAGGGCAGACTTTTATCCTTCAAGGGTGCATTTACAGGTTGTTTTTTTTTTCAGTCTAGAAAATTATTTAGAAGACATCATGATCAGTCTGCTATTATCTAAATCTTAAAAATCCGAATATTATCTATTAATTTGATTTAATTTGTAACCTCAATTGTTATCTCAATTAAAAATAAAAACGTCATCACAATCAAAAGAAAATTGTAAAAAAATTTTGACAATTTATTTCTCAGCTTTTCAACCCACCACCTTGGAATTAAATTATGAACACACTAATGACTTTTCGATACTTAAAAATAAACCGCTTTTTAATTATCTTTGTTAAACAAAACCAAAAATATTAAATATTTTCAATATATACGCAGATTAGACTTACACTAAATTACGTATCATAATACCTTTCTTTATGATTTTCCGAACATTTTCCAAACACATCAACAGTTAAATATTCCTTCATTTTCTTCAAGTAAGCCATCCTGCGAGAAACAGCACAATTCGATATGAGAATAGTGGCCAGAATGTCTTTACTTTTGTCATTCCAATATGGAACCAACGTCTTCAAATGTTCGTATGTTATTTGACTTAATATCGGTTTTTTCAACGCCACTGTTCTGCCATACGGTACAGGCACGTCGGAATCGCTCCTGGAAATGTTTAGAAATAAATCATGACACGAATAAGTGGGGTTTAATGTTTGAGGAAACTGCGTATTTCTTCAGTTGGTTTTGCGGGTACGCAAGAAAAGGGTAAACGGGTCTTCGGTATTGTGTCGTTAGCGATATCAACTAAATAAACCATTTAAATAGATTTATTGCATTAAATACTGTGTCAATTTACATAGTTTGTTACATATAAACAGTATTTGACTTAAATGGGATACATTATTGCATTTAATATAAATTATAAGCTTTTTTAAATAACATCACTTGAAATGTGGCCATTTATCCTTTTAATGATAAAGCGGGGCGATTTTATCATCTGGCAATAAAAGAGCAGTACAATTCAGTTATATATGTACTAGCTGTTACCCGCAGCTTTGCCCGCGTAGAATATGAATATATTTACAAATTAACTTAAAATATTACGTTATTGTAATATCTCTTTGTATTCCACATTGGTGGGTTTTTCAGCCCTTAGGGTAGAATATTCAGAAACGCTTAAATGCGAATCAACTCATTTTTAATCGGTAGCCCAAAAATAACATTTCGACCTTCTAACTTCATACCGACGGACTTCCAGACTAATCTGTATACGAAATGTTAACACCTATTTTTCCCTTTAGGCGTAAAATATCAAGAAACGCTTAAATACGTATCAACTCATTTTTAATCAGTGGCACTTAACTTTTAAAATCACGGACTTCCAGACTATCCTTTATACGAAATGTCAACCCCTACTTTTTCCCTTTAGGCGTAAAATATCAAGAAACGCTTAAATAAATATCTACTCATTTTTAATCAGTAGCCCAAAAATAAAGTTTCCTGCTTCTAACATAAAAAATGAGGAACATTCATAAAAACTTTGATCCCTTATTTCACCCCCTCATGGGTAGAATATCTAGAAACACTTAAATACGTATTTAATCATTTTTTAATAAGTATCTCAAAAATAAAGTTTCGTATTTTTAACTTAAAAAATGAGGGACTTCCATAAAAACTTTAATCCTTTATTTCACCCCCTCAGAGGTAGAATATCAAAAAACGCTTAAATACGTATTTACTCATTTTTAATCAGTTTCACAAAAATAAAGTTTCATGTTTTTAACTTAAATCATGACTGACTTCCATAAAAACTTTCAACCCTTATTTCACCACTTTAGTGGTAGATTATATAGAAACGCTTAAATACGTATCTACTCATTTTAATAAGTAACACAAAAATAAAATTTCATGCTTCTAACTTAAAAAATTATGGAATTCCAGACTGATCTATATAAGAAATGTCAACCCCTATTAAACCCCTTAGAGGTAGAATATCTAGAAACACTTAAATACGTATTTAATCATTTTTAATCAGTATTCCAAAAATAAAGTTTCATATTTTTTGCTTAAAAAATGACGACTTTCATAAAAACTTTCAACCCTTATTTCACCCCCTTAGTGGTAGAATATAAAAAAAAAACTTTAATACCTAGTTACTCATTTTATATTAGTATCCCAAAAATAAAGGTTCATGATTTTAACTTAAAAATGACTGACTCCCATAAAAACTTTCAACCCTTATTTCACCCCCTTAGGGGTAGAATATGCAGAATCACCTAAATAAGTAAATAATACTCCTTTTTAATCAGTAACCCAAAATTAAAGTTTCATATTTCTAACTTAAATAATTACGGACTGCCATACAAACGTTCAACCCCTTTTTCACCCCTTTAGGGGTAGAATTTCCAAAATCTCTCCTTAGTGGGTGTCAAGATATGTTAGTTTACAGCCTAAAATATAAGTTTTATGCTTCTAATTCTAAAAATGACAATACTTTCAACAACTTACAACCTTTCATCCCCCTTTTCAACCCTTTACAGCACTTTGTCACTATGCCTATATCCTTTGTAGCCTATGTCCTTTCTCAGGCTCTACACTATTTGTGTCCCAAATTTCATTTAAATCGGTCCAGTAGTTTTGGCGTGAAAGCGAGACAGACAGACAGACAGACAGTTACTTTCGCATTTATAATATTAATGACTATTTTATAATATTTTTATAACATTTATAATATTAAGTACCTACAACGCTACTTCGCTTTCTAGGTGTGCAAAGGTAAAATTTATGATGTCAATATTAATAATTAATGTTCACTATTTGAAATGTTGGAACAAAGAAAAATCGTAGGAAATAATTTAATTTTAAATGTATTAACTACAAAAATACTTTCTTATATTTTTGTGCTATTCAGTTTTATAAATAAAACTTCAAAAAAATAGGATAAGAAACAGGTAAAAGATTAATTATTGGTAAATTATTCTATTTGATTTAATTACCGTGTTAATTCTAAAATATATAAAATAAAGAAGCGATGGATGGATTGTGTGAAAGACGATATGGATAGAAAGAATGTTACTAGTGAGATGACGTCCGACAGCGAAGTATGGAAGAAGAAGACATGCTGCGCCGACCCCAAGTAAAATTGGAATAAGGGCAGGAGGATGATGATGATGTAAAACTAAATTAATCAAAAAATTAATTCATTTTGTAATCGAATCAAATCGAGATAAATTATTGCTACGAATTTCAATTTTCTTTTGTGATATAATTTGTTCCGTAACAAAAAGGCTGTTAGACGGCATAAAATAAAGTATCAATAAAAGTTTAACATTTGGCACCGAAAACATATAAAAATTTGTCGAAACAATTGATTTCGTAATAAAAAAGATATGAGCACACGAATTTGATTATTGTCAGTAATTGTAAACAAGGCTCTAAACTTCGATTATTTATTTATGCATCTAGATAGAATGTTGCACTACAAAGGAACTAAAACAAACTAGCCAATTTTCTTATCTTGGTGTACGTGACACGCGCCAAACGTCAAGACTGTTGGTGACTATTTTTTTCGACGCGTTCTCGACAGTTTATATATCCATATAAAAGACAAAGGTCATTTTGTATACTATATTGTACTGCTCAATAAGTTGTTTGGAAATTGATTTTACACACATAGAGTATACCTAAATATAATTCTCTTTCTCAGTAGTGTGAGATTAAAGACAGTTAAAAAAATAATAATTCTAAAAGTTATAATATGCTGCTGTACTTTTTGTATTTCTACTATCTGGCCATAAAAAATATCAAAATATATATTTATAATATTTTAATGAAAAATAATAAAAAAATATATATTAGGTTTATGCTCTACTGTTAAGTATTAATAATTTAATTCATTTGAGTTTTTGCCTAACGATCGTGTTTTTGTAATTATGTATTATATTAAAAGTTATATCGTGATATATTTTATGATTGGGTTAAATATTTAATTTACATATTTGCTCAAGTTAAATTGAAAAACCTCTTTTTGAAATAGTATGTTTATCAAGAACCTAATGTAGTAATAACAGTAGTAGTAAAACAAAACCCACAATTTTGAATAATGAATAAAAATAAAAATGTGGTTTAGGAAATGATTAGTTCAACAATGATGTGTCCTCTTCTTTCAAATGTCAAAAAGTAATGAAGGAAAGAGATAAATCGGTGTTTAAGAAACCACCTGCTTAATAGCTCTTTTCAATTATGCCATTAGAATTTTAACTACACCGTAAGTTCAGTCATACCATAATTTAAATAGCCCTTTCTTAACATCTCAATAGTTTGTAGAAAGTCAAGACAAGCGACAGGTTATAGAAATGTTTGTAATTGAGAGGAAGTGTGAAAAAAATATATCTGGCCGACGCGTGGATCTATCTAGCCCAGATGGATAGTCGGATCATTTATCCAGTTTATGTTTATAAAACCAAAACAGTTAGACCACACCACTGTTTCATTATAAAAAAAAACATATTAAGGCCAATTTCTAAAAAAATTAAATCACTGTAAAACACAATTTATACTCAAAGTTTGAATGCTACTTTACCTATACGTCATAGACCAATTGAAAATATTCGCCAAGTCCGACATTTTAGGCGGCACAGACGCCATTGAAAATGCGTGAATCGGGGATTCGTCGCTTAAAAAAACCCATCTCTGTTCTGCATTCCTCTTAGTTGTGTTTGGAAATACACCTCTTTGTATATGAATTACTACAGCATCAGCTGACGATAACTTGCTGTCTTCTCCTGTAAATTTACAGTTATGAACACTGCACGCGCTAAGTGGGTCGCTCTTCCTGAAAATAAAACGATTCGAGTGATTGTTCTTCACTGAAAACAAAAGTTAAAACAAAAGGTACATATTGTGAGGAAAAGTATACATTTTATGTAATTACTTAACTATTTTTCTCTTCTTATATGTTTGTTGTTAAAGACAATAATACGATTTAGATAACTTCGTGTCAAACTGATTTCAATAGAATTACGTATGTAAGTTGGTTCAAATCAAATCAAAGTAAATTTTTGACATTTTTATTTTAGAAATAATACATCAATATATTCATTGATAGATAACGTTATTGGCTTTGTATAAACTATTGCAATATTGAAGACATGCTTATTCAAAAATAAAATCTTGAAAATTGAAAATCTTATCAGTTTATCATTAAATGTAATTACTTTTTTAAAAGATATATCTTATCTTAACGTAGTATATGTCGCTAGATATTAATTTCGACTTGATTTAAAATATTAAAAAGATGTTTATATAGAGATTAAAATTTAAAATTGTATTTATTATAATGAATGTAAGTATAAAATTTATTTACTAACCGCTTGCTACCAAAATTTTCAACATGCCGATGTTGAAGCCACTTCCAGTACCTCCATATTAATATAACATATGTCCGATTCTCTCTATCCTTAGTTAATTCAAAGTCACGTGTATCGTTTTTAAACATAAGCGATCCTAAGTTTGATGTTTGCCAATCCTTAAAAGTAAATTAATATTTTAAAAAACCTTCATTCTGCTTACGTTAAAGTAAATTCTTGTGACTCATTGTCATATCTCTTAAACCCTGAAGAGAGAGACGCTACATCTTATCAATAGACATATTAAAATGCAAATTTCTTAATGAATGGACCGAAATAAATAAAATTAATCTCAACAAATGACACAGACAAATAAGTCTGCATTTATGACAGATTACTCGAAAGCGTGTTGACTAATGAGCTGAAATAAACTTAATAGTATTAAGGTAGGTAACGGACATTAATAACTTAACTTAATAATATAAAGTTTATTATCCATTATGTTCTGACCTTACCTAAGCACTATAATATTTATTTTTTGCTCAAAAATATCATGCATCAACATGACTAGTTACCATATTTCCAAGTCTTAATGAAGTCATAAAAAAATCAGCCTCATTGTAGGTGGTCGTGGTTGGCTACTAAGTAATTATCGTTAGTTTGCATTATTCGAACACGATAAGAATATCCTGAAATGCGTGTGATGTTTAATTTCAATGGTATTATTTGAATGATATCCTATTATAGTATAAGTTTTCGTAACTGTATGTCTGTATGTGTGTATTTTGAATCTCATTAAATAAATGACAAAAATAGGACCCCAGTTGTATAAATGCTACAATATAACGTAAAGTTATTTAAATAAACATAAAATTGCGGATGAGTTCATTGATGATGTCATTTACTAAAACGAAAAGAGAATCTAGTTATTTACTTGGTGTGTAAATATGCTGAATATGAAGCAATGGCGGATCAAAAACGAAAATCAATATCACTACATTTCAGCCAAAAAAATGAATCGTTTTCGCCGATTTATTTTTAAGTACTGGACTAAAAGGAGATGAATGTTATAAGGAATAGGAGATCAGAAGATGTAAGAATAGAAGTGTAAAGTGGCAGTATTTTTCTTCATTTACACTTTTCTTATCCATGTAACATAAAAGGCTGAGAACAAACATAATGTGTGTGTGTTATGTGTACTTCTTTCTTTATACTTCTAAACACAAAGTTAACATATAAAAACTGGTGCCTGCTCGGATTTGAACTTGATCTCTTCGGTAACGTATCCTAGCTCTCTTAACCATTCTACCAGGCCACACCGGCTTCCTGTCATTTCACAATATACGTATTAATATTACAAGCACAACGTAGTGTGATTAATCCTAGAGAGATCACAGAATGTATTAAACTGGCAAAATCTATTGAATTATTCATAGATATAATATTGAATAGGGATTTTATTTAGCTCCGTAACCGTAACCAGAAATATCGTTTATCCGAAATAAAAATCTATTCGAAACCGTAACCGAATCCGATGACATGTTTTATCTGTAATTATACCTAGAACTAAATAATAGATCACAAATATTCAAATTACCTTGTAATATTCACTTCTATGATTTCTAAAAAAATCTAATATTCGTAACTGAAACTATCCGAAACAATCAGATAATTCGAAATAATTTCGAATCTATAACCATAATTGGTATAATATTTTTCACATAACTGTATCCATATCCAGATCGGAAATAAAAAATTAACAAAATCCCTGTTATTAAATATCATAAACACCCAGGACTTTCACTTACCTTTCGTCTACTATAAAAATTATTCACTAAATCGATGTGGTGACTATGATCATCGCTGTGGAAGTGACTCTCGAGTTCCAGTTGATGTATTTCACTCATATAAGCCGATTTCAAATTTATATTCAATTTATATATTAATAACAAACATAAACATAATACTATAAGCAAAAAATAAGTATTAAATGAGACGATTTTTTTAAATAACACTCTTAAATACCACATCTTGTACTAATATAAGTAGACCATATTAATAATACACGGTTTATGATAAATATGTAAATTTTCTTAACTGCCTTGTAAACGTTTTGTTATTATTCTATATATTAATACAACGCTACATTGTCACTGTACACGTTATCCTAAAATACTCTAACCGATGCAATCACGCGCACTGATAAAATACATATAATAATGAAAGTCCATTAATTTTGACCAATATAGAAAGATAACAATAGTAAGCAATTTCAGCAATAATACTAGATAGGACACGATCCTATTTTTTTTTTTAATATACGACTTGAACGTTCGGAATACGATAAAACGAAACACGAATGCAGCTCGCTAGCAGAATGTTTTGTAAATGTTAACTTTGTTTAACAATTATTAATCTGTGAACAATAGGAACGAATTATACGGTTTTGTAACAAGGCCATCTTTTATTACAATTTAATTTAGGAACATTTTATTTAATCATGTGTTTTTGGCGATCTGCAGTCAAACCTTTATCTATCAAACCATTTATTAAGATCATATTTATTTATACATAATATACAATTATGTGTTTTATTGTGCGAAATTTAAAAAAGTATATCTTAAGCGGTATTATTTATCGCTATTTTTAAAGACAATTAAATTTCCTGTCAGTTATCAATAGAATCACTATTCCAAACTAGTGGTATCGCTTAACGATTCAAAAACATTTGTATCAGTACCAAACAGTGCTTATAAATAAAAGTAATGCTTAAGACTTTTATAAACAGCTAAAATTCTGATATTTCAGAGTAAAAATCTATGACGATGCGAATGATGTTCTCACCCAATAAATCTCATACAATTAATGTTATTACTAATAATTATTCTATATATTCGTATATAGGTATTAATTTAGATTATAATGCGTTACACGAAATCGTTAGTTGGATGGGTCTAGCCCACGTTTAGTTCTGAACAAGCCTTAACCATTTCTTATAGCAAGAAAGGCAAAGAGTGCTAACTTAGTGGTAGAGTAGGTACTTCGTAGAGTAGTCGTAAAAAGCTTCTATTCTGCAAACTGATATTGGAGGTAAATTCTAAATAGATTCGAATCATTCCCTAACAGATAATTCAATAAATAATCACATATCGTGTTTAACAACGGGTTCATCGACACCACATCTTAATAAAAAAATAAACAATTGTAAGTACATCAGTTCTTTACTAATTAATGTAAAAAAATTACTTCCAAATATTCTAAGAAAGAGAGATGACAGCTTCAAATAACTTAAAAAAGAATGAATAAAAACTCAATAAGATATTTTAAGAGGTTTATGTAAAGTTCTGTAAAATTGTCTACAGTATATTCCGAGTTAAAATAAAGTAGGTAGTTACTGCTGTTTTCTACTTAGCAATATATATAATTTCATTAATTAATAACTTAAAAATAATAATTAGGTATCTTATATTATTGAATAAAATATTATTTAATAATAACGGATTAGTCCATCGTATAAGCTTACAATAAAAAGTTTAAAATTCTTAAAGTTTTGGCACCGACTTCAAACACCTTTGCCACCGTTTTTAAAATGTTGTAAGCGTAGTAGTTTTCTGGGCTAGGAAAGCTGTTTTATTGGTAATGTAATAAAAGTGTAGTATTATTATATAAAATAAATTTTATTTTCTGGCAACCTTTTTTTTTTTTTGTTTAACGAGGAGGAAATGCATTTACGCATGCCGCCCGGTCGGGGGACCGGGACGGGTATGTGGGACTCAACCGGGGCCTAATGCCCCGTGCCAGGGCACGCTGATGCTAATGCCCTGTCCTACCCACTAAAACCATCCTCGGGTTTCCACCATGCCGCCGAGTGGTGAGGCAACGGGATCGCCAAGGGCATGCAACCGCGACCCCACCAGCGGCAGCCGCCGTAAGGCGGCTGAATATTCATGGAAAGCGCGCCTAGTGCGCGCCTTCCCCCTCATCCTCCACGTGGGAATGTGGCGAACTCCCCCGAGTCCGCCACTGGAGGCTGGGCGTCAACGAAGCTGACGCCCTGCGGCGGATAAGATGGTAGGCTCCGCCGCTGACCGCCGGTGTAAAACACCTGGGAGGCTCGAGTAGCGAGCCCTCCCACTCCCTCCTAGCCAACGAGGCCACTCACATGGTCCGCCCTGACGCCGATCAGGGACGTACCAGGAGCGGCCCCGCGGCATCCCTCCCGCCAGTCTTAGCCGCGGCCGACGAGCAAGCTCAAGCCGGCCCCGTTGCCCAGGGTACACCACGAGGAGGTGACTGACATGTACCCCATTTTCTGGCAACCTACACCAACCTACTCTTAGTAGACAAAATCAAATGGAATAGCCATTTGTTAACTAAACTACTTGGAAAACAATACTTTTTTATCTTAATGCATCTACTTTTATCCCTTAATGTAATTATTAGCATATAAAGTATTGCTAATTTATCATTTTGTTAACATAAAAGGTTTAAAATTAAAATAGAATTACTAAGGTTCTAGCGACGTGCCGCGAACATCTCGTGCAAACGCAACGTCGAAGAGATCTAGCTGGCCTTCGAATCCTGGATAAGACAAAAGCAATAGTCACATTCCGAGTTATACATGAAATTACCAATCATGGCTATATTGGAGAAAACATGTATAAGATCAAAATCAACTCTGTGACGCAGACCGGGACGAGCGAGAAGCGAGAAGTGCGATCATCTTTGTTACATGAAGCCACGAGCAGTGCATAGCCCGTTAAAGTTTCGGCTGTGTTATATCGTAACAATAACCCACTCGCAGCTTCCCCGATCCTTGCCAGGTAGCCCACGCAGTAGATTAGTGGATAAAATCCCACACAAACCAGTTACATGTCCCATCCTCAAGGATCCAGGTACCCTTATGAGAGTTTGCCTTGCAAACTTTTTAAATCGGCTAAACCTAGTCCATTTCAACCCCAAAAAGACGCAAGTTTGCGCGTTAACTGCTAAAAAAACACCATTTGTCGTATCTCCACGATTCGAGAACATTCCGTTAGCCGCCACAGCTAGTATCGGAATACTTGGCGTCGATGTTTCGAGCCTCGTTCAGTTTCGCGGTCAATTGGAAGGCAAAGCCAAATTGGCATCAAAAAAGCTCGGTGTGCTCAGCAAGGCAAGACAGTATTTCACGTGGGCCCATCGTCTAAAACTATACAAGGCGCAAATTCGGCCTCACATGGAATACTGCTCTCACCTCTGGGCGGGTGCTCCCCAGTACCAGCTCCTTCCATTCGACCGTATCCAACGTAGAGCGGCTCGAATTATCGACGATCAAGCCCTCTCCGATCTGCTTGATCCTTTGGCTTTGCGTAGAGATGTTGGATCGCTCTGCATCTTCTACAGAATTTACCACGGGGAATGTTCCGAGGAATTGTTCGGATTAATCCCAGCTGCTGAATTTCACCTTCGGACATCTCGTCAAAATTCCAAATATCACCCGCACCACCTAGATTTCCGAAAATCCACAACAGCACGATTTTTAAGACACTTTCTGCTTCGCACAACCACTCTGTGGAACCAGCTTTCGCCGGCGGTTTTTCCGAACCGATACGACTTAGGAACCTTCAAGAAAAGAGCGTATTCTTTCCTGAAAGGCCGGCAACGCACCTGCAAGCCCCCCGGTGTTGCAGATGTCCATTGGCGGTGGTAGTCACTTTCCATCAGGTGAGCCTCCTGCTCGTTTGCCACCTTTACTAGAAAAAAAAAAAAAATTCAATATCATCTAAAATAGCCCCAATCTGAAATCGAAAACTGGAAATTAACCAAGTCTCAGAGATTTCAATAATGAAGGGTTAATATGAATTAATAAGAGAGGGGAGTTCAGGTTTCTTAGGACGGATACTTGTGCTATTTAATTGAAGGAATTTGATTTCGGATTCCAGGATTCTCATGTTTGAGAAATGACAGAAGCAATGAGCAGGTAGTCCTATCCTGATCAGGCACCCCAGTCCCTTCACACAAATTCCCTTACTTCCTTTTAGCCAGAATATCAATGCCGTGGCTATCAAAGTCTTCAACGTTTCCCTTTTACCTTTTTAGATTCCCTATCCTAGCCCTTCTCTTGCTCCTGAGTTACATTCCATTTTTTCTTCCCTTCCTATTCCTGTTCTTGTTATGGGCGATTTTAATGCTCACTACACTTTATGGGGTTCCTATTTCTGTGATGGATTTGCTTGATTGATTTATTAAATTAAACGGAATTTGTCACTCTGACCATATCGTCAAAAAATGTGAATAAGGCATTAATGTTTGTAGAGCAATCCCAGGTATCTCTGTCTGGAGGGGAGCTCACTCATATTCTTTTAAACCACTGTACAATGCAATAGTTCTTAGTCATTTGGACTATGAACTGTTTGTCTTATATCTTTGATAAAGCCTTTACCCGAAAATATAATATTGCCTTAGAATAATTGTAGGAGCTACAAGGACTTCTGCTTCAACTGAGAAGACAATTTTTATGCGACCGTTTTGTAGTAAAATCATTACAGTTATCCTCTCATCCACTTTAGTCAGGTTTAAGCGAATTGTGGCAACTCTGTGCTCGTCTTAAAAGTCCATCCTTAGATTTTCGTTTTTTTTAAATTCCCCAATCTCCGCCATCTCGTCTTAAGGTTCCAGTCAAATCCTCTTTTTTCCACACCGTTTAGAGCCCTTGTCTATAATCCACTGATTATCACAGAACTTGGTCTTATTCCTTTAATAAACTTCTGATTCAAACTGAGTTTCAAAGTATTTTTTATTAAAACTGGTCAAATCTTCGCGTTATATTTACTGATGCCTCTTAAATTATCCTTCAGTTTCAACTGAGGTCTTGCGTGCCCTAACGAAAACTAACCACGATAAATCCTAAAACTCTGTTTAGGAAACCTTATCAAAATCTAAATGTAGATTTTATGCATCTCAAGACAAGACATTCCAAGGCGTCTTTGGCATTCATTACACAGGCAAGCTAATCCTTGTCGCAAATCGTCACAACAACTTTTTGCCGCCTACGCCTTGAATGTACTCCCATACATCTATGTAAAATTAGAGTAACAGATCACTTTTTGTGTGAAGATAGCCTAATTGAAGGTACATTATCCCATGTACTGTTTTCTTGCCGCAAATTTCTCCATCCCAATTCTCCCTCCTAAAGTTCCTCGTCGTATTAATATTGTGTGTGTTTGTTAATGTATATGTTTAGTTCACTTTGTAAATTTTTATTTAAATACATTGAGCGTAATAAAATGAGGTTGTAAATAATTTTGTGATTGTTTCTTATATTTTATTTTAATAACAATAATTATAATATGTTTATCTAATTACTTATTAGTGTGTTGTTTTAGGTTATGGGTTTACAAAGAGTCTACCACTATTATGCCTTCAAAATTAAATTGAGCCTGTAATCTCGACCGTACCGTTCAATCTCCATCGTTCAATCTCCATCTTTTCTATCGCACGTGACATTAGACAAATAAAGGCCACAAAATTTTTTTTTTATAAAAAGGAACTATCTAAAAATTATTTAACACTAGTTTTGTCATTAACTTTGTCAAGTAACGTAATTAATTACTAATAAAATATATTTTTAGTGTTTGCAACACTAAGTCTCATTTCTCTGTATTCACCTAAAATTATGAATATCTCGACTTTTTAAATGACATTTTTAAAGTTTAAAGTTTCCATAACAAATAACAAGACGCAAGTAGTGACTGTATTGCGCAAATAACCAATAAGTTTTTATAGCGAAAATTTGTGATTACTAATATAATAATTACATAAGTTTGACGTTTTAGATAATAATTTCATAGGTCAATTCTCATTGAACACTGTGAAATGGCTGAAAATGATGAAAATATGCTATTAGCATTAGAACAATCACAATTACAATTAGAGCAAACATTAGGGAGTAATAACAATAGTGGTGAACTAATGCTCAATCCTTTACAAATACAACAAGAATATTTTGAAAATTTGCCTGAATGTGATTGGGTTAAGTAAGTAGGAAAAATATTCATATTTCCAGCTTTATTTTTATTTGTAATGAATATTATTGTTAATTAAACAAAAATATTAATTAATTTACCCATTCTCAGATACTACCAAAGCAAATTATTATTTTTGCAAGTATCTTTTAATATTACTTTTTAAAAAAAACAATTGCTTGCAGATATGATTACAGCAATCGTAAATACTTATTACAAAACATAGCATTCGCTTTATTTGGAGCCCCAAGCTCTGCAGGCGATTTGTCAATATTAAACAATGTGGGAGAAACGCAACTGGAAGGATATAAATCAAGACAAAAGGAACATGTTATGAAAATTTATGAAAAGCTCTGTGAACAAAGTAAGATCACTGTTTAGTCAAAATTTCTTTTTTAATATTAATTGAAATCTTATAATTCACCAATAACTATAATACAGTCACTAAGGTAGACTAAATTATGCATATAATTATAAATATACTAGTTTATTTTCAAGTGTATGGGTAGCTTCAGCTTATGTTAAATTTTATTATTACAGGTAAATATGCACATAATGATACAGATATTCTAATGTCAGTAATATTGGTTGTGTGTGCAAAACCGAAGCCCATTAAGTTCTATAAGATTGAACCCTCTAATCATTGGGTGGACTTACATCAACGCGATGATGTCGATATATGGTGCACACCCGTGTTTTGTGTTAGAAAATGTATTCCTACTACAATTCATGGTATGTATGAGGTTATTAATTTCATGTTCCCATAGCAACAGATTAAAACAAGGACTGAAACTGATTGCAATCAAAATATATTAATAAACCTGCCAATATCAATGATCTATAATAATATAAACATTATTTTAAAAAAAAATCCTTAGTGAAAATTTCTATATGTAAACTAAATATTTAATTGTTTGTAGCTAAGCCATGTAAGGTTTTTATTGATGAAGATGCAAGGGTGTATCATGACTGGACATCATATTTAACAAACAATACTTTGCCGAAATGTGTCATTATCGCACCTGAAAATGGAGTGTACCAGGGAGATATTGTTCATGTAAGTTGTTGTTAATTTTGTTGTTGAAGTGTTGATTGCAATACCCCAATCTGCACTTAGATATTTCACATCACTAGGTAAGCCAATATATCATTGAGCTGTAAGCATTTGGTTTTGAAAAAAGAATATGATGTCACTTTAACATATTATATACTTATACTTATAAATGACAAACTAACAAACTAAGAGATAATACTACTTAATAGAAATATTTGATTGTATATAGAGCAAACATCATGGGTATATCAATATCACTGATTTCTTAGTTAAATATTCAACCAGTATAGTTTTTGTTTTAATGCAATTGGTTCAAATGAAGTACTAAAGTTGTGTTAAGTTAAATTGCTTATAAAATTTAAAAACAAACATGACATCTATTTTTATTTGTTGATTAAAAACAGATGACATCTAAATAAACAACGCTGTTGTGTTAATATTCAATATAACAATAAGTTAGTTGTGTAACTTAGTTGTAATGAACACTTTGCTTATCCTGGCACAATGTTAGCAAAATCATTTCCTGTTCAGTAGAAGCATTTAAAACGATAGCCATTTAATGTACTGTACAGTTGGTTAATCTGTGAGATAAGCCCCTATTAGACAAAATAATGTTAAAATTTACAGGTTTTCTTACTTAGTTGTATTATTTTATTTTTGGTTGGGCTTTGTTGGAATAATGGTTAACTTTAATCTACAAGATTTTGAGATTTTCTGTCCAAAAATTATTTTCCCTCAGCCATTGGTGCAATACCTGAACTCTCCTATCATGTTGAATTGCCGTCCAATTGGTTTCTGAGTGTGAAGGAATGGTGAATACACCTGTGATTGCACACACAAATGAGCCCTATAATATCTCCTATCCAGTCTTTCTTGATATAGACCACCATGACTGAAATTTATGAGTAAATATTACATAGAAACATTCATGAAATAAGGGAAACAACCTTAAATTGAAAGTCAGTGCTAGGGTTGCCATGGTTTAATTAAGTGGTTATCCATTTTTAATATCACATCCTTTTATTTTTAACCTTTATTGTGTCAACATGCAGATGTTTTGTATACTTAAAATCTTAATAATTTTTGCTTAATGTAAACCTATTGTGTACTGTGTTTGTGCAAATAAAGGTTTTATCTATCTTTCTATCTAAATCTTAAATTGTGTCTATTTAATTTATATGGAAAATTACAGGGTGAAGATCTAGTATCTGTAAGGCTGACAGTCACTCCATCACCATCATTAGGCCTTAAGTCCAGAGTACTGAGTTCAGTAGACAAGGCCAGTACTGTAGCTTCTTTAGGAGCATTAGGTGTACTCGGTGTGAGTGCCTTGACACCTGTTGGACCCGCTGTGATTATTGGAGCTACGGTCGCTACTGTTGCTACAGGAATATATGGTCTTGTGAGGTCATCTCTTCATCTTCATGATAGAAATGTCCATGAACAGGTATGCTTTGTGTACTGCGATATGCCTGATTTACTGAAATGATTCTTTTTCTCTCCTTGATTTTAAATTCCAAATTAATACAAATTGTGTCAATAATTCAGTTAAAATTTCTACATATTATATGAAGTTGTTGAAGATTGTACGTTTGTTATTTCTTATGCTAATATGGAAGGGATTAAGTTGTCTAACATAATTTTTATAGCTGGGATAATAGTTTTATTATAGAATCAGTTTCGAAATAAATAATCATAAATAATAAAAAAAAAATTGTTATATTTATTTTCTAACTTTTTTTTTCTTTGATACATGAATGTCTTATAATTAGTAAATTCCTATTAACTATTTTAAAAAAATAGACAGGTGTTAAAAAAATTGAATTTAATTGTTTTTTAACATAGAAATATTGTGTATATTGCATTTTAGACTATCAGTCCTACGGATCCTGAGGCACGTGGTAGTTGGCTGAATATAGCAGCTTCCAGCGTTGGACTCGCTGCTGGAGCTGCTACTGGCTTACTATCTAAATCAGCGGCAGCAGGAACAAATATGACTAAAGTAAATCCAATTTATTTTTTTTAATATTTAAGGAATGTAGATGAAGTTTTATGCCTCCTGTGCCTGTCACATAACACTAGCTCACTTTAACACGGGTTATTTATGTGTGGTGGTAGACTGGTTGGTATATGTGGCTGGTACCTACTCATGCAGGCCTATACAAGACCCGGCCATGGAGTAAGCTGTTAATTAAAAATCATCTTATCAATTTTATATAATCATCATAAAATATACTACCCAACAAAGAAGTCGCTCTAATCTTTACATTTTTGTAGTCAAAAATGTATTTTAATTTATGATTTATATTAATATGTCATAATAAATGTGGATTTAAAATATCTATAGCTAAAATATATATATAAATGTAATAAAAACAGTATATATTATTACAAAAATAAGACTAAGACCCACGCGTGGCGTCATCACATCTCATATTTAATCAATACTAATATTATAAATGAAAGTGTAACTCTATCTGTCTCTCTGTCGGTTAATCTGTTGCTCTCTTGCGGCCAAACCACAGAACTTTGATGAAATATGGTATTAGGGAACCTTACTTTTTACGCCTAAAACCTGACGACCAACACTTATATTGCGAGCGAAGCCGCAGTCGACTGCAAGTATTTAATAAACAAACAAATATTAGATAAACTTTCGAGGATTCAATGGTTTGACGTAGCATTTCTCAAATATAAGAAATTTTGCTGCATGTACTTAATTATCACGAAGCTAAACTACGCTCAAGAATGTCCGAACTTTATGAATATTGTAATACTTCTTATAGGAAAAATTTGATGAAAGATTTACCTAATAATTGAATAAAATTGATAGCTTTGATTATTTTAGATTAATATGAAATGTAAACATTACGGTTCATTTTTTAAATTAATTATGTATGTTTTACTATGTTGGTCAAATAAAAACTGACTAATATTTTCTTCAAACGGCTTCAATTCATACTAATTAAACATGTCAATCTCAAAAAAAAAACAAAACACAACTGAGCTATCAAAAATTAACTAAAAAATAAATGTAGCCAGTATTTGAGCTATAACTAATTCTATAAAAAATCTAATAAAATACGCTTTTCCATCTTAGCGTAGAGTGAACTGTCTTGCAGCAAGGATTTAGCAGACGTGGTCAGCCTATGACTATCGCCTGGAAATACTTTTGTTATTAGATTGAAGAATTGACATTTTTGCAAAAGTTTAATCCCATAGAAATGTCTTTGGCTGGATTATCTAAAGCTATACCACGACATCGCTATCGAAGTTATAAGAAATCTGCAATATGTTCTTTTTGGTTTTTAGACAGGTCAAGTTTTGGCGGCATCGGTTGAAATTCTTCGTCATGCGAACTTGGTGACCGGAGGCGCTGGTGTTATTCATAGTTTAGTGCATATCATACTAAAAGTGAGATATCATATTTTATTTATTACTATTCGTACATATTTTGGTTATAACCCAATCACAGCCGAATATTGTCCTCAAAAAAGGTTTTATTTATTTTATGATACTGGTAGGCGGACGGGTGAAGCGGCCACATGATGATAAGTAACCACCAATGCTCAAAGACAATGGCGCTGTAAAAAATATTAACCATTCCTTATATTGCCAATGCATCACCAACCTTGGCAATTAACGTGGTATGGCTATAGTTACACTGGCTCATACACCTTTCAAACCGGAACACGATAATACTAAATATTGCTTTTTGGCGGTAGAATAATCTCTGAGTATCCACCCAGACGGACTTGCACAAAATTCTACCACCAAGTATTTATTATAATAATTTATTTCATACCAGGAACTGTTTATGTTTATATTTTTTTACAGTATCACAAACACGGCGAGAGACCGACTACTCTGGAACTCTTCCAGTTCACGAGCGCCACTTTATTCTTCTGTCACGCTGTAGTTTCTAATCGTACTGCACAAAACATCATAGAAGATGCCCAAGCCAAAACTATTAATGAATACCGTACTAATTTAAGAAGTAACAAGCACCGGTAAGTCCTGATTATAGTCAAAGAAAACTACATTACTACAATACATATCTAGAATTTAGTGAAAATAAAATACGACTGGTTAAAAAGTCTTGTCATATCATGAAAATTTAAGTTTTACCAAATGATGTTCATGAATGTCAAATCAAAGCTGACTGAAAAAATAAATCAGTTTTGTCAAATCAATCACTAAACAATTTCTTTAAGTATGGCCATTTAGGTTTATTTATTTATTTACAACGAAAATAACATTCCCTGAAGTTCTCATTTATCATTTTAAATTAAACGTAAATGTATTTTAAATTAATGTAATACTTTTAAATAATAAGAATTCGGTTTTTTAACATTGTAAGACATACAGGCAGATAATCGACCTAATCTACATTCCGAAACGGTGGTATCGTTACTTTTAACATAGTTCTGTAAAATAAATGATGATTCAAAATTCCAGTAAAAGCCTACTTGAATAATAAGGAGTCCTTACTTTACATAGAGATTTGTAATAAATAATATGAATATACTATTAGAACTGAGATGTTATGTCCCTTCTGCTTAGTATTGCTCTTCTAATTGGAGCACAGAATTTCAAAGTACACCACAAAAACTAATAAATTGGTGTGGTTTGTCAGATAGACCTTCAGAGCTGGCCTAAAATTTTTATTTTATTCAAATGTAAAATATTTTTTTAATTGTAATATAGATTTTTCAATTTTATTGACACATTCCAGAAAAATATTCGATAAAATCAATGCTGAGACACGCAGAATTCAAGGAACAATACAAGGCAATACGGAAGTGATTAAAGGCATACAAAATATTGCTAACAAAGATCAGTATTTTGCTGATGTACTCAAAATAAATAAGGATTTAAACCAGCACAAACTTAGAATATCCATCACAGCTGATGGCCAAGTTAACCTCAACGCAGTACACAAATTCAATCCTTCCGAATTGTACAATATGGGTCCAGATGGAAGGACGCAGCTGTTCTCTTCAATCGGTCCGGCTAATCTTGACGTACCTAATGCTCCAACACGTATTGCGCCTTCAACAACAGCTGTCAGTTATGTGGATAGAGACGAAGAGAATGGTCTCTTAGTTGGCATACATCCAGGTGAAATCTTACGTATCGGGACATTGTTGGTCAGAGTTAGTGCATCAGGAGCAGAAAACGTCGCTCTGCTTCTTGAAAATCTTAGTCAAGACCTCTACGCCAATTTGATGACGGTTTGCTTTAACGTTCTATCGCAGATGATGCCTCAAGAGATCGCAAGATTAAGAATTTTGAGCCCCGAAGAGGATCTGATAGTGCAAATCGTTAAATTTGTTTTCAATTATATGAAAGAGGAACGACCGATGGGCACTTACCGAAACACCGACAACGGTATAGTGATAGTTCTTCGGGAATTCTTTCAAGAGGGGCGAGTCCGTCAGGAAACAATATTGCAATTGAAGAATAATTTTATGAATTGGGTCGAAGAGAAAATTATGGAAAGGACACGAGAGTTCCCGAACAAGAAACGTGTCACATGTTCCGTATGTGATGGAGTTCGGTTTGCTTGATTATAGCCATATGTACAAACTAAGCGCACTTTATAAGTAGATACTTACTAGTTCTTTATAAAACGTATTTCTATTTCATTGATAGGAGGAGTGAATATAAACAAAACTTTGATTTACGTGTTCAATGCAATTTGCATTAGTAGCTCTGCTATATTATGCACTACAATCAGTCATATATACATGTACATATATATATATATATATATATTTACTTGCAACTACATCGGCGATATTCACAACGCCATTTACCTGAATAAATAATATATTAACGAAAACCATATATTATTTAAATCTCTAAAAATGATCATTGTTAAAGTTGTCTTCACTCCTTCTGATATTGGTATTGTATGTCGATATATACTATGACAGTCGTAGTAGATGGTCCTTTTATTGAGCCAAAACATTAAAGTAGGTGCTTTGGAAATTCCTATTTTTTATATATTTAAAAATGTATCATATACATATCACAATTGAATATTATATATTGAATATTTCTAATTAATCTCAGTATTTAATCATTAAATAACAAGCATGCTGGCTATTGATATAATCATGTACTGCGTTTCTTGGATTAAATTAAATTTGCTTAGATTTATTTTAAAGATAAATTGAATGGCCAAGAGGCAAATTTTATCAGTTATTCTGATTTACGTTATATTGGGGATTAAAACATACCTTTATTGAAGCTAAGAAGATTTAGTTAGACACATAATTTATTTTTATTTTTGTATTTTTATGGTACAGGATTGTATAATTAGAAAAAATCAAATATCATATATTATATAAATATATATGACTTATCAAAAGGCTTTAACATTATGGTAGTTAAATTGTTACAAAAAATCAAAGTGAAATTTTGATCAATATTAATATGTAAGAAAATGTATAAAATATAATATATATGTATACAACACAGCTATGTAATTTTGATAATATTTTATAATGAACATTAATTTAAAGAATCGCTATGGGTTTTGTATAATATGAAGGTGAAGATATATTAATAATTACAATTGCCTAAATATTATGCTTATGGAACAGAATCGAAAATTTTTAATAATTTATTTATAGTAATAATAATTTATTTCTACGATATCATCTTATATTAAAAAGTCGGTTAGATGTCCATTGCCCAAACCACCACTTTTGAGAAGGTAGTGGAGCCTACTTGACATGACATGACGTGGGTAGATGACATTGTATATATGGTCAGGGCATATTTTCATCCGATACAAAGATTTCCTCATGATCAAACGTGATAACTCTATTAAAATTAATATATCACTTGCACTAATTTTATTTCTATTAAAAAATGTGATACAGATAGTATTACTCTAAATTTTAGAAAATAGGCTTCCATGATCAATTATTTTCATCCCTACAGGCCAAAGTTTACAAATTAAAATAGAGGCATTTTTAGCTTACTGATTATTGTAAGCCCTTGAGATCGATTTTTACGTGCTATAAAAGTCATATAAATTTTTATCCAGTCATGTAGTTGAGAGTAATTTTAAAATTATTAGGCGGCACCAATTGTTTAAAAAAAAAAAACAAACATTAGCTTAGTATGCATTAAGAAGCACTGTGATATTGTTGGAAACATTCAGATTATTGTATTTAGAATCATTTTAATATCTAATATTTATGCAAAATGTAACTTAGTGCCTTTAATATTGCACATTTAATTATAATACTGTTTATATATACTAACAAATTTTATAATGAAATATATATTTCAAATATAAACATTGAACAGTTCACAAAACCCTTCTTTAATTGAATCCCTTACGTTATATCCCATACATACATTAACAGTCTGTAAATTTCCCACTGCTGGGCTAAGGCCTTATCTCCCTTTGAGGAGAAAGTTTGAGCATATTCCACCATGCTGCTCCAATGCGGTTTGGTGGAATACACATGTGGCAGAATTTCGTTGAAATTAGACACATGCAGGTTTCCTCATGATGTTTTCCTTCACCGCTGAACACTAGATGAATTATAAATACAAATTAAGCACATGAAAATTCAGTGGTGCTTGCCTGGGCTTGAACCCGAAATCATCGGTTAAGATGCACGCGTTCTAACCACTGGGCCATCTCGGCTCTTTAATTTAATCCCTTGTATATGTATAATATAATACCTCATAACTCAGTAACAATTTATTTTTCAAAACCAGTTTAATGTTGTACTTCAAATATCTTTATCAATTGCTAGTTTTGCCTAGAAAGTTCCTCGTGCCTTTTCGAATTTCTACTTTGTCTCTTATCTCTACCGTTTCTGGATGTAAATTATCCAATATGGCGAACATCACTTGGGGAAAAACTATTAAACTGTTAACGTAGGTAGATAAACTGGCTAGTAAGCCACATCATGGTATGAGTGGTAACCACCGCTATTAGACATTACCGCTGTAAGAAATATACACCAATTCCAATAACCTACTAACCGCAGGAACTAGGTCCAGTGCCGGATTATCTACGTAGCAAGATTAGTAATTGCTCTGGAGCCATCTCCACTCATGTCTATCTAAGCGTGTTTTTTTGAGTGAATCCTATTAATAGTATTATTAATAGTAAATTCAATATCACATCTTAAGATGTACTATTATTATATATATAATTTACTATTATTAATATCTATTGAATATACTCGATGACATAAAAACGTGAAATGTTACAACTTTTGCTACTAAGACAATTCACGTCAGAAAATTAGCAACCGACTATTTCGTTGGCGTAAATAAAACACCGAATTTCATACGGTAAACGATAACGTTCTCCAAATCGTATCTTGCATAAACGTGTAGAATTTCAGTCGGCCCAATAATCAGCTCTCCAAAAAGTCTGACGTTTGCAAACACTCTTACCCGACACTTAGTATGGATGTGGTTGCTAGATTAAGATTGTAATTAATCTAGTAACATTATTTAAGTATACTTTAGTAAGCATATATCAAAAACTTATTTTCTAGAATATAAGTATATCGAGTTATAGAATAAAGTTATGACAAAAAATAATATTTTATTAATTTAAGAGTGATTGAATTTTTCACAGCCATTTCGTAGTCCTGATATAGTAAGATTATTACCATATGCATAAAATATACCTACTATCTCCTAAACCAAATCAGTATAAATTCCATGGCGCTAAAATATCACGCATTCCTACCCTTTATCGGTACAATGGACACCCGCCTATTGGATTGATGGTGGTATCAAAAGCTACAGTAATTATTATTAATTTTAAGATATTTTTTAAAAGTTGGTATTAAAGCACACCGCAAATTATTTTTCGAAATTGGAAACACTGAAAAATTATCCGGGGATTCCCTGATATTGCCATCGAGTTGCGTAACAAACAATCGGAGAATTAAAATAAAGTTCTATTAGCTATCAACCAATAACAAATGGATAAATATTTTATTTTGTAAGTTTTAGTCTTTCTATGTGTAAATACGATGTGAGGCGTTTATGAAAGACGTTCTTGTAATTTTTTGTTATTATATACTTCAATAAAATACCCTCCTTATTCTAAAACCTCCAGAGATAGGAGATTTTATGTTTTCACACGGAGATAAAAAATAGTTTTAATTGTAGAATAGTTATATTTACTGCGTTACATTATGTATAACCCTTGTAAAAAAAAGTATGTTAAAATTAGAGATGTACCAATTATAACTTTGGCCGACTAACCGACCAACCGACTAGCCAATTAGTCGGTTGTACAGACACCGACTAATCGGCCTTTTGATTTTTGCTTTGCAATGCGTGTTATCGTTCATTAAATTGAAAGAGTTTAAGAGTTTTTTTGCCCAGTTAGATAATGAATTTTGTAAAGCTAAGTGTAACCAGTGACAAATGATAATTTATTGAAAATTAAATGAATTTTGGATAAATTATCATTGTAATAATAAAAATAATGTGAATCCTCCATTATACATTTTAAAGAAATCAGTTTTTACCGCCGACTTTTTGTCGGAATATTTTTAGTTAAAATCTAATTAATATATATTTTTAGTATAAAAAAATGCATAAAAAGTATATAATATACTTAAAATATATATATTAAACAGATAACTTTTGACCGATTTTTTAGCGAGGAGAGCCACGAGTAGGCTAGTCGAGAAATGAGTTTCCTGCAAAAAATTGGCAAAAATATAAGCGATTTTTGATGTGAAATCTAATTTTGGGGAAGACATTTTTTTATCTGGAAATTAAAATATTAATAATACACGATAAGAAAAATTATAGCAGTACTGTTGTACGGCACACCACCAATACACGAGTTTGTTACACCACAACTTCCTACTGAGAATTTGCTTGATCCCAGATTTTAGCATCTCGCTATCAGCTAGACCGATGAGGTAGATACTAATTATTATAATTGTAAATGAAAATGCCACGAGGAAGTATTGATTTTCAGCATGTAATTATTATTTTATGGATTCAGTGAATACATGGCTTGAGGCAATTATTCAACTTTGTTGGGGGTAAGTAATAGCAGGTTTTGGTAAAGCTGCTTTAGGCAGTGGCAAGGGTATAGCTGGGTTAAATTCAAAAAACTTAGCTATGAAATACCTGTAAAGAAAAAATAAAATTAGGAGAAAGGTAACAACTTACATCAATATAATAATACTCTTGGTTAAGTAGTTTAATATATTCGATTCACGTGGCAGGCTTTCCTTAGGAGCAATCATAATTATACTTTAAGAAACATTAAAGATCGACTACCGAATTTATGGTAGCTCTGGATTGTTAATTATTGACCGCACTTATAAGTGCTAAAAGGGCGTAATACCATTTTTTGATTTCTCAGAAGTTATGTTACTATGTCACATGGTTTGTTGATTTCCCACTTATTCATAATTCTTTGATAATAAACAATGAGTCTGTAATCCAAGAATTTATTTTAAATCGAAAGAATTCCCTTGAAAGTTATTAAAAATAAGCAAATTATATACATACCAAAATGCTCGCCAACTATTTCGAAAGTCTGAGTAAAAAGAGACGATTCTAATATTCTCTTAATAATAAAAACGTCTTTTTTAACTCAGACTCAGAAAATATGTAGCATAATGTTAAAAAATAGCCGTGAACTGTTTCTACGATTATTTTATTTAACAAGGTAAGTACCATGGCGCATCAAAAAACTTTGAACGATTGGATTTTAATTCGCAGAGCAAAAAATTAGTGCGGTATTAAATTAATTTATTTAACCTAACTACGAAGAAATGAAAATTTACTCACATTTGTACTCAGAGGTACTTGCCCAGTGTTGAATCCGCGTTATTTATATCATCAAAAACATGACTTCCGTCAACAAACACCGTCCGAAAATAATTAGTGTCACAGTTCACTTGATCTGAATCCAATCAGATCTCACCATCAAAAGTTTTTAATATATTTATAGAGAGATAGACATTTATTTTTTTAAATAAAATAATTACCAGACGAGAATCTCGATAGTGATCAAGAGACAAGCAGCGGCAGTTTGTCCAGCGACCAAAGCAGGCTCGGCCGACCCTCGCAACACTGCAGCTAACAATGCATCGCTAGCATCTGATGCCGCTTCTAGTGCGGCAACCAGCAATGCAGGAGCCGCTAACCATCTGGCACCACGTCGCCACCAGGATTGCTAATGAGAAGTGACAAGTGTTTAGCAATACCATTACATTATTTCGTTACATATTTAGGTATGTAAGAAACGAAAAAAATAAATAATAAATTTATCAGTTGTTGCAATACTATGCGTATCCAAATTGTAAGTCCTAATAAGCGTTCACACACTTAAATAGATATACAAACAATATAGGTAAGTCATAATAAAAATTAAAAAAAATCTAAATTAAATTCGACAGGCCCTTAAAGTGTGAGGATTCTTTAAAATGTGGAATTCCTTATTCCACCCAACAATTTGGACCCTTTACAAGAACTTCCAAATGGGTAGGTATTAAGTATAATAGCCGGTATTAAGGTTTGGATGTGTAGGTCATGTACTGGTCCGTCTCTACTAATTAATTATACTTGTGTCTGTCTTTGTCGACAACGAACCGATTTTAATGATTATTATTTTTCTATAAAATAGATCATAACTATAATAAATGTTGTAATACATTTGTGTTTGCGTGCACAGGCGAACTTTCTATACGTGAGGGTATCTCAGTGTGAAGACATGGCAATCCGACATGTTAGGCCGTAGCTATCAGAATCAATGGCTTGCCATGGTTTCTGAAGCACGGTTCATTCAACGCTACTAACTTCTTAACTCCACGCTTTTGACAATTTCGTGAAACTCAATAGCTTATTAGACAAATTAGTTTCATTCGACTACTAATACTATAAATAATATTGATTTGAATTTTAAGTTGTAAAATAATACAATACAACTTTATGTGGTCTTAGTCATGACTCCAAAGTCTAATGGCGCGATACGTACCTTGGACATGACAGCGATGAGTAGCAATAGAGAAGTGCAAGCTGTCACGAACGCGCTAAGTTTTCCGTAACCCATCACAAGACGAATTGTAGGTTTTGTAATACTAAAAAATACCAACCGTAGTTAAATTAAAAAAAAAATCCACTACAGTAATACTTTCCTTAATACTATTATAGCTTTTATTTAAAATGAGATCTAGAGTCTTCCCATAAATTTAATAACTGTCGAT
Organism: Vanessa tameamea; assembly: GCF_037043105.1. Classification (NCBI taxonomy): domain Eukaryota; kingdom Metazoa; phylum Arthropoda; class Insecta; order Lepidoptera; family Nymphalidae; genus Vanessa; species Vanessa tameamea. The sequence goes on from NC_087317.1 coordinate 6,794,380, forward strand.
AACGCTTTAACAAAAAAACTAAAATAAAAAACCGTTTACTCGATATGAAGCATCTTACCATAACCATATTAAGTGACATTTCCGTCTTGGGAAAAACTAACATACTTACTATGAAGAAACTGATAATAATCGTAGTATACGGTCTTAAATAGACTTATTTCAGTTGCATTTACTTGATTGATTTGGATGAATCCTTACAAAAAAATCTCTTTATTAATACAAAATTCTTCGTTTTAAGAATAATTTAAGTAATGGATAGATATCAAAGCACCCTATGTTTTCATAATTATTCACGTTATGATCCAAAGCTGTCAAGACTTCTCTATTGAAATTGGCATATTGAATAATAGAACACCTTTGGCTTATTTTTGCAATATATTTAACATGATATTTTTGACGAACTGCTTACGTAATTGATACGCGTAAATTACGATGCAACCCTTCTGTTACGTAATAAATGAGTACCTAGGGGATATTACGGCGAGCTGAACAGATCTGTGAAACTATTCTATGCAAACACAGGCTTTTCTATAGCACAGGGGAGGAAAGACCTGCGTGGTTTATATATATCGGTAACACCCAATCAATCAAGGCTGACAACGTATAAATCAGCTTCTTATGCTCTTCTTTTAAATGACTATAATAACCTTAACCATTTGAAACGCAAGATACTAGTTTTTGTAAAAAGTTGATTTAATTGACTTATATCACTTTAAAGTTTTTTGTAAATATAAAATTCGTTGAATTTTCTCTAAATAATACATCAATTCCTCTACATTTTAATAATATGTTGCATCGCCCTCTAGTAGGCATGAAAAATGACATATATGCGCGCCAGCTTTCATAGTATCTGTGAATTTTTGTCTAAATCTAATTATCTAAACATAACTATAATATATGTACATATATATAATTGAACCTACCGTCTAGCAAAGCTAACGTTATTAAGCCTTTGATTAACTTCATCATCGTCTAGTTCCAGTTCGACAGGCTGCGACGCAAACGCGCAAGCTGACATCGACACTCCTAAAAGAGCTACCAACAGAGCTCGCAGTTTTACTCGGATGCCAGAACTCTCGCAACGCCCCGAATCATTCTGCAAATTATTCACAATATTAATTTCACAAACTGTATATTAACATATATATAAAATACAGAGTACTTTAGATACTTGTAACGATATGTATTTTATATTGATTTTGCATTTTGGTATGTATTTTGACGGAAAATACTAATGCAATCAATGATTCAGTGCTTAAATGATTCGAGAACCGAGATGGCCCAGTGGTTAGAGCGCGTGCAACTTAACCGATGATTTCGAGTTCAATTCAATTCAAGCAAATTTTCATGTGCTTAATTTTTGTTTATAATTCATCTCGTGCTCGGCGGTGAAGGAAAACATCGTGAGGAAAGTGTCTAATTTCAATGAAATTCTGCACATGTGTATTCCACCAACCCGCATTGGAGGAGCATGGTGGAATATGCTCGACACCTTCTCCTCAAAAGGAGAGGAGGCCTTAGCCCAGCAGTAAGAAATTTACAGGCTGCTAATGTACTAATGTAATCAACAAATCAATGCGCTTGCCTCGACAATTGCTATTCACCTTATCAAGGTGACTAGATATGTGAAGATAATTGAGTTAACTAATGAGAACTATTATTTTACCAGGTACTTACAGGATTCGTGTTATTTTCGTGTTTTAGTCTAATATTTTCAAGGAAATGTGTGCTGCTCTCTGTATCCATACTGCGCCACTGCATTCGATATAAATATTATAAAATCTTGAAATGATGCATTAAGAGAAAATGATTAAGCGTTTTCCATGAGCAGCACACTATCGCTGACGAAAATAAAATAAAATATTCATTCCAACATTTCGATGCAGCTATTGCTGACGTTTGTAGTTGTCATAACTTTCAATTTGTAAAAAAAGTAACGACATGTTGTTTTAAATGGCCTTTAATGTCGAAAATCTGAAAAAAAGTTCGCCCACAACCTAATTCCGCGAAACAATACACGTGTACTTTTCTATTGTATTACTTAAGCACACTCGAAACAAATTATTAAAAATAATACATTTGGGAATTATTCAAGTAAATGTACCTAAATAATTAACTCTATGTTTTATATACCTAGTTCAATTATATCACATGACTACTGTATAACTCTAATTTTGTAAATGTAAAAAATAAATTGTGAATGTATTCTTGTAATAAATTATACTCCCGGGAAACGGGTCCCGAAATTATTTAAAAGGCGACAGAGGCGTTGTCTAACAATTTGAGCGTATCGATTTCGAAAAAAATTGTTAAAAAATATTTAAAAAGATATTCTGTAAAAGTAAGTCTCTGTTCTCTTATTATTGTGATATGTAATATTCCATTGTAAATAAAATATATTGTTATAGAATGCTCAGGAATAAAATCCTAATAATAACATTATTAGTGAATGACTATGGATATTTACTTCTATTATAATCTATAATTATTATTTTTTTGAGTTTTCTGTTTACATGTACCGTGAATAAAGGTATGTATCTAATTTGAAGCCATTCGACGGATATCCACGCCTTAAGAACGCTTATTTTAATTGCCGCTTCTCAGTTTCTGTAATTTTTAAGTTTGTATGCGTGTAACACAACTACTATAGTCAAGCCAATCGCTATAAAGCATCGTGATGCTATTACATTACTCATATAATTCTCGTGAAAACGACTAATCCGGCATAAATGTTCAGTTTTTTTCGGCAACAAAAAGATGGCAAGCATTACAAATGTATGATATTAAATTAAAAATGAAAAACTTCACCTTGTAATGAAATCACATGAAGAAATGATAAAGCAATAACGTCACAAGTGGTAAATTTAGGAACGCTACTGGAAAGTTCGGGAGCATGAAAACATTAACATATTATGTGCAGAATGTGAAGTGCTTAGTACAATCCTAATAAATAATATGTCGTTTTATCTGCTGAAGAATTATTCTAATATTTTATACAAGAACTTGAGATTATGGATTGACACTTTAATTTAAATCTGGGAAAACTATAAAGTACATAGATATTATTTTCTTAAATCTTCTCCGAAAAGCGCTACGTCATAAAATATAATTCATTTTATAGGCATTATTAAAACATCTTGCATATTATTATAGATGATTGATTAAAAAGCTTTTTAATATAATACAGAATAGTTTACAAAAATTCTTTTAAAGATCACAAACACATAAATGTTGCCTGAAAACGCAAAACTCTTGACACCAGTTAAAAGTCATGAGCGCGACACCCGTCAACTTGTGCTGGAATTTATACAATGACCTCAGATCCACTTTGATGAGAACTAAAAATGCGTTTACAATCTTAACGCACACAACTATCAATTGACCTGTCAAATGGGGAAGAAAGAGAGAGGGATTTTCCTGAAAAATGAGTATTGTGGTAAATATAAAAGTAAATAAATATAAAGTATAAAATAACGATATCTAGTCTTATGGAGATCATTTGGATATTAAATTCAGCCCCTTCGCATTCCTTTGCTATGCACTCTCTATTCCATCCCTTTCATAATCCGATGGAACGGCAATCCAATACAAAAACGTAATTACTTATAAATATCCCACTGCTGGGCTAAGGCCCACTTTCATTTATAAATATACTGCATCAACGCGGGTTGACGGTTACACATGTTGCAGATTCTCATCCGACTTATGCCGATTTCGTTCCTATGTTTTCCTTCGCCGAGCAAGAATTGAATTATAGACACAAATAAAGCACATGAAAATTCACTAGTTCTTGACAGGGATTTAGTCCGTAAACTTCGATTGAGATTGACGTGGCCGTGTCATGGCAGATTTTTATTGGCTCGGAATTTAATTGCAGCATCTCATGACTTGTGTCTTTATAAACAACTACTTGTCGCTTGCAGATTCATTTGCGTTTGAGGGATTGGTCGCCAGGTGGCATAAAAAGTAGCCAAGAAAAACTTTGGAGCTCAAGCTTGCTTCATACCAAATTTCTTTAAATTCGGTTTAGTGTTTTAGCCGTGATAGAGCAACACACAGACAGAGTTACTTTTACATTTATAATATTAGTATAGTATATATGTTACCGGAAATGTATGAAATCTAGGAATTGTATACAAATCCTAGGAAATTTATACAATTCCGAAGCTATGTAGGAAGTGTTTAATTGATTGTTTCCAATATCGTATTAGTAAATAATTAAAAATGATGCTTTCTGTAATAAAACGCGTTGTTAAAATGATAATAATATTTTTTATTAAAGCACTCGTTGAGACAACAACGTTCGGGTAACAATCATATCGTAAAATATAATAATCTTCATATTATACTACTAATTAACTTTTAAAATGTATTTAACAAAAAAATCGACTTATATTATTCTTATAAAGTTAAACTTTCGTTAACAATACCCTCCCCTCGCCCCGCTATCCCCACATACCCATTGATATCTCAAAGGTTTTACATTTCCGATTGCTATTTATGAAATGTCTAGATTACCTAGGAAATGTGTCTAATATAATTTATTTTACACATTTCCGTGCGATTTTAAGAATTACATACATTTCCTAGAAATTGCATACAATTCCTAGATTTCATACATTTCCGGTAACATATACAAGACACTCGAATCGTTAGGCTAGTAGTATGCGAGTAATATTTGTTTTCTTACTGTGTAACATCCGAACAGAAGACATGAATACTGAATTAAACCCATAGATATTGCTATAATTTTCAAATCATGCACGAGCATTTCATTCCTATAAATTTTGTTTGATTCTTTTGAAACTTGATCGATCAATGGTATCTCACCGAGATGTTTCTTTAAGTGTTGAACATTAATGAACTGAAATTTATAAAATTGTCAATATTCTCATCTATCAACCTTATAATATTAAATTTGCAAGTAATACTTATATTTATGATATAATTTAATTAATTCATCTTGGAAACGGTTCTAACAGAAGGCTCAAATTTTGTGTTTAGTAGGTATACATATTTAGTCATAACTAAATAAATTATTAGACTCAATCGTAGCTGTTTAGTCTAGTTACCATATATTTAAAGCAGATCAAATTCTATATATGATACTTCAAATTACTCCATTAAATCCTTTATAGCTTAGAAAATATAATTTAATTCACATTTCATCAATTCTGGTGTATCCAAAATAAATTCTTAGGCTTAGTATTCAAAATAATTTATCAGATAACAAATCCTATTTAAATTGAGTGGTTAGGTAGTCTAGAATAGAATAAAAATCTACTAAATATGACTTACCAACCCAAGAGCACTATAGATATAAGTATAGGGAACACTAACAGAAAATGTATAATGTTGACAAAAAACCTTCGAACTTTTAAAATAAGTTTTTAATACAGGCCTTAAAATTATATTGAAAGGGAGCTTCATAGTAATGATTTTTTATGGCCATAGGAATTTAGTAGTATAGAAAACAAATTTGATTTATATCAAAATTATCACACGTCTATGTACAGATAATGTATAATTTTTATACATATTCCTAATTTACAAATATTTATATTAAATGAAAAAATCTATCAATAATGTTTTATGTTTAGTAAAAATAAAATTATTGAAAATATCAGCTGCAAATTATATTTCAATATTATCCAATATTAATATTATTTTTTCATATTTCAGCCTATTTGAGATTTATTTTGAATTTTTAAGAGCAATGCTTTCTCTTTGTGATTTTTTTAAATATGTATGTATGATTGTTCGTCAAAAATGGTATTTACTTAAGAAAAGAAAAGAAATTAGTATTTACTTTCAGTCAACGTCAGACGTTTACTTCGTGGCAGGGTTTTGTGCAAGCCCGTCTGGCTCATTATATAGCAATGCTCAGTATTGTTGTGTTACAAATTGAAGGGTGAGTGAGCCAGTGTAACTACAGACACAAGGGAGACATAACGTCTTAGGTCCTAAGATTGGTAGCACATTGACTATGTAAGGAATGGTTAATAGTTCTAACGGCGCTAATGTCTATGGGCGGCGCTGACTACTTGCCATCAGGTGGCCCATTTGCCCGTCCGCTTACCTATATTATAAAAAAAAACATTCGAAGGGTATTACTTATGTATTGTTAGCTCTTTCTTTTATTTTTCGTGTCACTTGGTAGTAGGGCTTTGTGGAAGCCCATCTGGGTAGGTACCACCCACTCATCAGATATTCTACCGCCAAACAACAGTACTCACAAGGGACTTAACATCTTGTTCCCAAGGTTGGTGCCGCATTGGCGATGTAAGGAATAGTTAATATTTCCTACAGCGCCATTGTCTATGGGCGGTGGTGACCACTTACCATCAGGTGGCCCATATGCTCGTCCGCCAACCTATACCATAAAGTCTTCTTTTCTCTTCGTGGCAAAACTTGTGAACAATCATCGCCCGTGGATACCGTAGGTATAGTGTCAATAGGCCACGTATTGCAGTGTGGTCAAATTTTATTCACCATTTTAATGACAGTTACTTATCTATTTAAAAATACCATTGTTATATAATCGCGCAATATAATATTTTACATATTATATTAAGTCGCAAACGAAATAAAATTTAATAATTAAATATTTTTATTAAATATTATTAATATTAATTAAAATAATTAAATATTATTTAAAATTTAATAATAACCAGCTAAGTTCAAGTAAATCGATTCCGCTGTAATAATAATACACAAGAATTATATACGTAACTAAAACTTTATTTTCAAATTAATAAAACACTAATAATTTACAAATCAAAACAAAAACACAAAATAATATAAACTACCTTAAATAATATTATAAAGTAAACGAATGTTTTCGCAATATATGTCATCTCTTAAAAATCCAGAGCATTGGCTTAAAAGCGTGTCTTTAATAGCGTATTTTGGATTAAGTCTGTGACAACTGGAAGAAAACAGTTGAGCCAGGAATGGGTGGTGACGTGATGAAGCTGCCACGAAGTACCCATCATGGCTTAATGATAAATAGTTTGATTTCTTTTGATTAGATGCTGCAACGGTTTTAATTACTTCACCAGATTGAATTGGTTTTGGTAAAAAATAAGTAGGACCAGTTTCATCAGAAATTCTAGAAATATCGTAAAAAAATAAAACTTGAGGAATTTCGCTTCGATATCCAGAGATATTGGTGGTTTTTAAATGGAGATGTATTGGAGATTCGACTGTAGTGTTGGTAGTATTTAATATACTTCCATTCTTAAATTTTACCTCAATGTTCACATTATTTTGGACCATAGACATATTTCGAACTGTATCGTTAAGCGTATAAATAGCATTGTCACTTGAGGTAATATTACTTTTAGTAACATTAAATGCCTTAGTAATATTACCAGTATCACGCTTGTTTCTATGAGTTCTTACTAAAGGGCTGTTTCCTAAAATAGTAACGTTAGTTGTCAAATCAGTATCAAAAAATAAACGAGTCTCGTTTAAAATGCGCTCAATTAAATTAAAAAACATTGAGAATAATTCTTTCTGTTCATCGTTGTCAATAGACTCTAACACATCGTCATATTTTTCTAATTCAAAACCATTACTGTGCTGTTTTAATATGTTATCGATCCTTTGATCTAATTCTTTATTGTTTTTGTAAATATTATTAAACGTAGTCAGATCGAATCCAATGCCACCATTTTGCCAAATTTCATATACTCTAGCATAGAAAGACAAGTAGTTTAGCGGGATCATTACCCATTTAAATTTCAACGGCGTCATTGCCATGTACTTGCTCAAGTTCATCACACTGATATTTACATTTTGATATCTCTTTTGGAAATCTCTAATATCTCGCTTGTTTTGATTATGAATCGTATTAAATGGATCAGTAACACGTGGTACTATTCTTTTTAAAAGTCGAGGATTAGGATATCTTGATTCTCGAAACGGCTGCGAAGAATCGTCTATCAAAAAATATACGTGATAACGCAACGACGGATACTGTGATGCCATGAAAGATAAGTATTCAGAATAAAACGTGAATGGTACATAAGCATCCCGCGCTATTATATGATGGTAGAATACATCGCTTCCTGGTTTAGCTTTCGTGTCATTGCATCTAACAATAACAATCGGCTGTCGCCTATAAGCACTCATCCCTAAAGCATAAAATACTAAAAAAGAAATTGCTAATAGAATTAAAGTCATCCAGAAAGCCGAAACAAATTCTGTAACAAAAAAACAAGATACAACTTTGTTATAATTGTGTATTAATTTAGTTATTGCGTTTTGGTTTTTGACTGACCTGGCCAACGATTGCACCAGGACTGCTTAGGTGTGCATGTAATATTCCATCCAGTTGTCATAATGGTAGCTGGAATGGCATTTCGGAGTTTACCATCTCCTCCTCCAGCATCCACTTTTAGTAAGGGATATTCTTCATCGCGTTTTTCTTGGGGCTCCATCGCCGTTAATTGTAGAAACAAAAATATATCTTCATCCAAAATGTGGGAAAATAACAATCATTTAATTATGATACAAAAACATAAGAAAATGAAAAATATATATATACCTTATTTAAATTATATTGCACGATTTTTTTAACATTAGAAACTGATGTATTGGGTTTTAAATAGCTCTGAGATGTGACAAAAAATTTACGTTTCCATTTTTAAAACGATGACATTAATAATTTATATACTCTTTGATAAATAATCAAAGAGAATAAAATCATAGAATCATTTGTTGATAGTCAAATTTTATAACTTTTTTATGATGTTAGTGACAACAATTCATGATTTTATATCTAAAACAAAAAACCCTGTAAAAGTAAAACATTTTAAACTCGTAAATAGTAAAAAAAATCTCAACCTTTTTTTATTTTAAGCGTATTATTTGAATTCTCAAAATCATTATTTCTTGAATAGCTTTAAATTATCTACGTTTTATTTACGTTTATCAAATATAAAAAAAATCTAATGCTAAAGGTCCAGTCAGATATACATCTATTTTTTTATTAAAATTAAAATGAGGTATACTTTAGCATTTTCTTACATTTTATGTAAATTACATAATGATCTTTACTATCTTAAGTAAATTAAGACAACTCAACCTAAATACTTTAGTCTGTATTATAGTGTACAAATTTTCGAGCGATATATTACAACATATTTTTATTCAAGGAATATTGTAAAGTAACTGAACTTTCATAAAGAGCAAATTTTATCTAGCTGAGAAGCTGATACAAAAACTTTAATGTTTAAATCTGGATGAATTCCCAAACACATATAGTTTCACCCTAATTTATTACGAATATGGATTGAACGAACGAAATTTGCTTAGTTGAATTTTATTTGCTCTGAAGAAATGTAATAACAAAGGCACCTGAACGTCAGTACGTGAGACGAATGTTTGTTGAATAAACAATATTATGGCGGAAAGAATAAACGTGCCATAACTAAGAAAATTACAAGACTTTCGAATCAGATATATCAAATAAAGCGTACAAGACGTGTGATTAGTTATTTGTTGAATTAAAAAAATCTCAAAAATTTTATACTTCAATTAAATATGTATGTTCATTATAATTATTGAATTTTCGTGAAGAGTTTAAGGTTATATTTATATTGACCTGATTGTAGGGCATTTAATTTTTTCAAAAAAGTTTTTATTTGAATTTTGACAGATGATAAATTTTCCGTGATACATACAAATAATTTGACATATTACTTTATAAAATAATTTTAAATGTGTTTTAATAGAAAAACAAGGTGAAGTATAAATATTTTTATAAATTATAATTTAAAATTACTTCTTAACATTACTTATTTTTCTTGATAATATGTGTAGTGATGAGTGAGTCCTGCCGAGAAAACCTGCCACTGCTGTGTGATGATTATTCTGATGAAGAATTCCGTATTCATAAATCTAGTCCGAAATTCCAACGCCTGTTTCGGTATTCAACATCTGGACGCGCGAGAACTCAAGCAATAGGTGCTGCTGCTATTATAACCCGGTGGCCAGGTAACATTCGCCTTAAGACATTATTACTAATATAGTTAAAGTTACATTAAATATTTAATTTAATTTCATCATATAAAATAAGGATTTAAATTGCTTGTAAAAGTGTATTCATATGGTAAGGAATTTGTTTTGTTGTAATTCATCAATAGTTTTATATTTTTTAGTTACTCATATTTCAGTAAAAAATTGTGTATTTTTTAATTAGGCGCATAACAATTCATTTACTGTTATAAAAGTCTTAATTTTTAAACAATTATTATTATATTTACATATTAATCACTTTTGAGCAACGTTCAATCAACCCAGCAATAAAATTTACTTCAAATCGAATAGTTTGTGAAAAAATTAGCGGACATCTAAAAACTGCTGTTTCTTCAAGAGGAGGGTTTTTTTTTAAAGTAATAGTGAAATGTATTGTTACTTTACTTATTTGTTTATATTTTTTTTTTTCAGAACAATTTTCATCTTTATTGACATACTGGTGGATAGGACTTGGCATGATTGCGTTCATGATTTTTGTCATGTATAACAGCATCGTTGCAATATCTATGCTACCTCCCACACACCATAGACCATTGAATTTAAAAATTTCAGAATATAGATCCGATCATGCAATACACGAAACATATATTTTTATGCATATATTCGTTACTAATTATGAAGAATTGAACATAAACAGCTATTTACCATACATTGATACATTTACTCAAAAATATCCAAACTTCAAGCATAACTTAGTTGTTGTGATCAGAGATGAGTCAAATGATAGTTTAAATGATATAAGTGACGAACTGAATAATGAAATGGCTTTAAATTCATTGTGGACGCACGAGAAAAAAATAGATAAAATCAAATTAGGTAGAAATACTAATATTAAAATTGTTTCTTTAACTAAATACATGGATGATTCTCCCTTGAAGAAATACTGGCGACGTTTGCCGCAACAATTCTTCGGCTTCTTAACACGATGTATTGCAATATGGGAAAAAGGAGGCATAGCGTTTGACCCATTGATACTTACTCCAAATTCACCTAATTCAGGTTATATTGAAAATTTGGAACATATTTTTGATAAATTAAGATCTAAAAATCAAAAACAATCAACAAAAACAAATAGTTTGAGAATATCTAAAAAAATCAATAAAAATCCAAAAGTCAATAACATTAGAGATATTATAGAAAATTTAAAAAATGAAGATGATAACCACTATGTGCCAGAAAATCTATCTGAAGCGGAAAGCAAAAATATTTTGTCTAAAATAAATAATTTGAACATTAGTAAAATAAAGAGAAGTACAACGGACGTACTTCAGGAAATTGAGAAATTTAATAAATTAGATATGAATAATATTCACACAAATAAATCAAAAGACTTGTATAAAACTGAATATATAATGAACGGCAGTAAGAACTCGGTTGGTTTGAGCAATAATCAAGGATCTAATAATTTATCTTCAACCCATAAAATAAGAAATAAAAATCGACTGACTACCGACTCGAGTACTAAACGTAATCTTCTTCCAATGTTTTTAGAATACCTATTTAATTCCCAGAATATAACTGAACCTACACATGAACAAACTAATACAATAACCAATTTTACTCTTTCCAAACATATCAATAACTTTATAAAAAAAAATGTTACGAATAATCAAGGAAACAGTTCTATAATAAAAACTTCGTTTAAAAAAAAGGGCTCTAAAATGAAAATTGGCACTGAAATCGTTCCCAGTGAAAATGATGATAATGTTTCGTTGAGCATTGATTTGAAGGGTAATTTACTTGCCACTGAAACATCTTGTCATGCCTTTATCGGTACTATTTTTAGCAATGCTTTACACCATTCCGATGACGAATCCATAACAGATTTTATAATTACCGAACTGTCAATATTTTGTAAAGGTGTTTTATCGTCATGTAAAGGTATCGACATTATTTTATTGTAAGTTAGATAAAGTATAATGTACAATTCTAATATTCATATTATTGTTTGTATTTTATAGTTTTGTATGAAATAAAAGTATCTTAAATAAATTATTTATTTTATTCCTTATGCTAATCAGTCGTGATCAAAATAATGTCATACTACAATATCTTGTTCACAAGTTGCAATTCTTCATTAGTTTATGGCAGCAGCTTAATGAAAATAATAGATTAGTTTTAAAAAAGAATAAGAATGAGACTAGAATTAATTACTTATACACTATTAACTATATGATAACAAAATTATACGTTATCCCAATATCTACATTATTAGCATATAACAGATTATCTGTTTTTGTATTGCACGTATTCTCACTCTTAAAACATTAAGTGGCAACATTATATTTTTCTACAGGTATATCGTTTCGTTTATTCCATGCATTTGAAGGTTTTTTACATTCTCTTAGTTTCCTTAATGGCTCGCATTTTCTACTTATTGACCAATAAACGAAACCTTCTGGACATTGATAGACGTAACCACGTAATTTTCCAGATTTTGTCAATTCACATTTTAATAAAGCGGCTGAGCATTCTTCATGTTTTTCAAAAGGAAAATGTCCGACTCTTGGGCATGCCATACTTTCTTTTGAAACGACAATCTGCAAACAAAAATATTCCGTAAAGTATAAAACACACATGATTTAATTAGCCAATAATTAAAAAGTAAGTAGTACTTATTAGTGATAAATTAAACCCACTTAAAGAAGAAATTAAAAAAATGAAGACTACATTAAAAGTTAGAAGTCAAATTAAAAATCAAAAGATAGTTGAAATAAAATTACCGGCTCGTTATCCGCAATTCCTAATCGTTTCACCCTGTGTTTTCGAGCCATTTGGCCGTTGCATTTTTTATCACTTTGATTTTCTTCTACACACTGAACTTTAGACTCGTCATATATCGTATTATTTGGACAATTAAATGTAGCTACTTTTATTTCATGGGTGTTATTATCTTCAGTGCATTGATAAAACAAATTACAATATTTCGGATGTCGCTTAAATGAAGTCGGACACACGAGTAAATATTGATCTTCGTCTGTTTCAGGGCACTCTTCATTTGGTGTGTTAGATTCTGTACTTGATTGGGATTGATTTTCTGTTGTTGACGCTTCTGTTGTTGAACTTTGAGTTTCTGTTGGTGAAGTATTTTCTTCAGTGGTAAGTGGTTGAGTGGATGTAATAACTTGATCAGAGGTTGATGTTTGCTCAGTAGATCCAGATTCTGTTACCGTCGTTTCTGTGGTTGGGTTGGTGGTTGACTTTGTAGTTTGTTCCTGACTTGTTTGAGAAGTCGTTTGATCAGGCTCTCTAGTTGTGATAGTGGTAGATGTTTCAGTGGTCGATGACTCTGTTGTTGATGGCTGTTGTGTCGTTGATGGTTGTTCTGTCGTTGATGGTTGTTCTGTCGTTGATGGTTGATCTGTCGTGGATGGTTGTTGTGTTGTTGATGGCTGTTGTGTTGTTGATGACTGTTGTGTTGTTGATGGCTGTTGTGTTGTAGATGATTGTTGTGTTGTTGATGGCTCATGTGTTGTTGATGGTTGTTGTGTTGTTGATGGTTGTTGTGTTGTTGTTGGCTGTTCTGTCGTTGATGGTTGTTTTGTTGTCGATGGTTGTTTTGTTGTTGATGGTTCTTGTGTTGTCGATGGCTGCTTAGTTGTCGATGGTTGTTGTGTTGTCAATGGCTGCTGCGTTGTCGATATTTGTTGTGTTGTTGATTCCTGTGTAGTAGATTCACTACTAGACGTCTCATCAATATTAGTCGTTGTAATTTTTTCTGTCGTTGAAGACGATTCAGGTATATTTTCTTTTGGCGGGATGGTACCATTACAAGTACGAGGTGGATAAACAGAATCTATATGATTACATGTTTCGAGAGAAGGGTCCCAAATAGTCCCTTCGCCACATTCGAAGTGAAATATGGAAAACTTTTCTCCGTTGCTATCCCAATCAACACATCTATAAAATTTCTTACAGTCACTTGGATCAGCATAAAAACCAGCTTTCGTGCAAGTAATATTTCCATTTTCAGAGTTTTCAGCATTATCAGAACACGTCGTATTTGTTTCATTACTATTTGAAGAAGATACACTTGACGTCGTCAACGGATCTGAAGAAGTAGTTTCGGGTTTTACGTTATTGTCACTCGTGTACTGTGGATTACTGCTTGTTGTCGTTGATAGATTTTCGTGGTCAGATTTACACGAGGGATTTCTTACATCTTGGGGATGATTACATGCTATTATATCTTGATCCCAAATAGTACCATCCCCACAAATATAATCATATTTCGTATAATCACCTTTATCGTTACCAACGCATCTATAAAACTTCATACAATCCTCAGTATTCCCATAATAACCTTCTTGGGTACAAACATCTTGGTTTATTGGTTTTGTATTTTCAGTTATTGGCTTTATATTTTCAGTAGTTGGTGATGAAGTAGTTGATTTAGGTGTACTTAGTTGAGATTCTGAAACTTGCTCATTCTGCTCATTTGAACTATTTATTTCTTGTTTTTCTGTAGTTGCTATACTTGATGAATAACTACAATTTATGGCATCTGTATCATGATCACATGCTTGTATTTCTTGAACCCAAATGGTGCCATCGCCACAAGAAAATTCATATTTAGTATAACCACCTTTGCCATTATTAACACAACGGTAAAATTGTTTGCAATTGTACTGATTAGCAAAGAATCCTTCTGATGTACATTCTTTATCTTCCGGTGTCATTGAGTTACCGTCCATTAAAGAAGTTGTAGATAACGTCGAGGAATATATAGGTGTCTGAGATTGTTGTGATTGTGTTACAATATAACTAGAAGATGATGTCATTGTTGAAGTTTGAGTTTGGGTAGAAGGTGTTGTTTCTTCAAATTGGCTTCCTGAATTCTCGCCACAATGTTTTACCGCGTTTTCGTGATTACACGCTTCAATCGCAGGATCCCAAGCTGTACCTTCACCACATAAAAATTCGTGTTGAGTGAATCCTCCATCACCATTATCAACACATCTATAAAATTTCTTGCAATTAATTGGATCTCCCATAAATCCACTGGATTGACATTCAAGTTTATTGTTGATAACAGTTGCCATTGATGTCGAACTGCGCACAGTTGTAATTGACATCATGCTATCTAATTTTGTAGTACTTTGTGTTGTATGAACATATCCGTTTTCATTTTCTTGGGTAGTAACAGCACTAGGTCTCACAGAAACATCATTAATATTGTGTGTAGTTGATATAGACATACTGCTGCCACATTCTTCTACGGCCCATGCGTGGTTACATGCTTGTATTTTTGGATCCCATACAGTACCTTCACCACATGAAAATTCATATCGAGTATATTTTCCAGTACCGTCATCGACACATCTATAAAATTTCTTGCAATCTAATTTATCACCCATAAATCCATTTGTTTCACATTCACTGTGATTGCTCAGTAAGATTGTCTGTTTAGTTGTTGTTTGTAAATCCATGCTTGAATGTTGAGGAGTACTTAAAGTGTCATAATTGTTGTAATTATGAGTCGAGTATCCATTATTTAAATCATACTCAGTAACAGGTGAGGTAACATCTTCCTTTAAACCAATATTTCCTCCGCATTTTTTAACTGCCCAAGCGTGATTACAAGCTTCGATTTCAGAATCCCACACAGTACCATCACCACATGAAAACTCATGCCTAGTAAAGCTTCCGTCCCCATTGTCTACACACCTATAGAATTTTTTACAATCTTTGGCATCACCAATGAAACCACTGGATTGACAATTTTGAATCTGTGGATTTTTTGTTGTAGTAACTAATAACTCTTTATCGGGCTTCAAGGTGGTTATACTTTGCTCATTATTATAACCAGAATCGAAATTAGAATTTTCATTATCCTTTTCCACAGTGGGTTGAATATATGAGACGGTTGTAGTTATTCCAGTATCATAAGCATCCGTTTCTTGCGTTGTATTTGTTATAATAGTTTGATTACAAGACTTAACAGCCCAAGCATGGTTACATGCTTCTATATTTTGATCCCATAAAGTTCCTTCGCCACATTTGTAATCATACTTTGTAAATGACCCTTTATCATTGTCGATACATCTGTAAAATTTCTGACAGTCACTTACATCTCCGTAAAATCCACTTGACGTGCATTCTGTACTTATTACTTTCGAAATATCAGTTGTTGAAAGTAATGATATTGTTGTGAGAATTGTCGATGACGTTGTTTGTTCATGTGGTTTGTTCGATTGACTCACGTATCCAAAATCATTTTCTTCCTCAACAGCACTATCAGTACTAGCAGTAATTGGTGTTTTCGTGGAAACTTCAGTATTAGAATTTCCATCTGATAATTTTCCACCACATTTACCACCATCTTCAACAGCCCATGCATGATTACATGCTTCCAATTTGCTATCCCATACCGTTTCTTGACTACATGAGAATTCATATTTTGTAAAACTTCCTTTTCCATTATCAACACATCTATAAAACTTCTTGCAATCAACTGTATCAGCCATAAACCCACTTTGTGTACATTGTATATTTTTTCTGGTGTCAATAGTTGCAGTATTTTCCTGGAAATTATATGAAGCATCTGACGAAGTAGAATATTGACTTATTTCATTAACTACATCGTTATGTATCTCTATTTCTGGTTCATTATATTTATCATTAATTTTATCCTGTAACTTGTTACTGGGTTCTTCTTGGTGTACAGAAGTTATGATTGTGTTATGATTTTGTTTAATTGTATTTGGTTTTTCGTTATTTAATTTACTTCCGAATTGAATGTTATCCCCATTAAATACATCATTGTTATCATAAACGTGCCCTTCCTTTTCTTTTATTTCAAAATTATTTTCTTTTTGTTGGTTTGGTTCATTCAAACTTTGAACACTATTAACATCGTTTTTAATCTCAAAATCACCTCGACCGCATCGCTTATTTCGTACAGCCCACGCATGATTACAACTCTGTATATTGTCATCCCATATTGTGGATTCACTACACATAAACTCATATCGTAAAAAACCTCCACGTGAATCACTCACACATCTATAAAACTTTCTACAATTATCACTATCACCGATGAATCCATCCGAAGTACACGAAAAACTATTCTCTTGATTTTGGGGAACTATTGTAAAAGGCACCAATAAATGTTGTGTTTTATTTTTGGAATTTGTCCATGGATATGATACGAAATTATTAGAATTGTCTACATATTCTCGTTCAGTTGTCGTTAATGTGGGATAAGAAACTGGTGAACTTGGTTTATGATCTGTAAATTGTTCTATCTTCTGAGTAGTGAATACAGGTGCTGATGTTGTGACGTTTTTTGATTCGATATGAGATGTATAAACAGGTAACGTGGAATTTATAGGGGACGGAAGTTCTTGATTCTCCTCTATTTCGTTTTCGCTTTCTTGCATTATCGGTGGATTAAAGCCACCGCATTCAGATCGTTTCGTATTTCTCGGGTGATTACATACTTCAGTTTCTGGATCGTATACTGTCCCTGGTCCACATTGAAACTGAAAAATATAACAACATTAATGTAAATTTTAGGAATAAATAAAGACAGTATTTTTCTATGAATGTTATGTATGTACTTTGAAAACAGTATATTTTTCTTTAAAAGATTTTGTGCACCGATAGAATACAGTGCAATCGACTGGGTCAGCTTTAAAGCCCTCTTCCAAGCATAAAATTGGATTTGGTTTTGCTCCTGAATAAAGTTTCACAATACGTCCATTGACACGTCCTTTGCGTTCTTCAGCGCTACTAGTTTCTGTAAAGTTTACAATAAAATAAAGTCATCAAATCAACGAATTTATTAGTTAACCGCAATTTCAGTAATACATTAAGATATAACGTACCATTTGTATTCGATTTTATCGTCTCGATAAGTGCCAAGAGCACTATTAAAGTTGAACAAAATCCTTCCATAGATGTGTTCATTTTTAAAGAGATTGTAGGCTAGTTACTGGAAATTCTTCATTCCGTTCAACTAAAATAAAAAAATAAAAAATTAGTTTCGAAAAAATTCTTAAATAACATTTATTAAAGATCTAATTTTTTATAGATCTTCTTTATTTAAACATACAGACTTTAAATTCACCCTGATTAGGATTATAAAGAGATTATATAGAGTTGAATTTGTCGGTCCAGAGGACTTTTTAAAAAAAGGAAGCAACTCTTCTTTCAGCATCCTCTTCGCAAATAACGTGCACAGGATTAAAATGATAAGACAGGATTAAAATGATAATACAAAATATCTTAATTGTAACTTAGCTACTGAACTGTTTATGTATCTAAATTTAATTTTAAATTTTATAGTTAAGTGAATAAGTAAGTTTTTTTACATTGGTTATTATTTAAAATCTATTTTGTGGGAATTTTAAAGAGCGACCTTTAGTACGAATTGGGTCATGTTGGAATACGAATTTCCACCAGCGTCCTTTCTGATCATTTTATTTCGGTTGCTTTGAAATAAATTCCTAGTTTTTATACATTTTCGGAAAGCTAATTAAACGATTATGTTTTTAAAATAATCTGCAGAACAAGTTTCATAATGTTTTTTTTGTTTTTCAGGCATATTTGAGGGAAAAAAATGAAAAAGAAATAATATCGATTTCCGTCTCGCATTTTTAAATTTGGACCGATAATTATTGTTTAAATATTGAAAAATATCCAGTGTTTAATCGGTTTTATAAATCAGAAGAAAAAAGTATATTTTAATCGAAACTTTTTTTAAATTAATTTTTTGTAGTTGCATCTTTGACTTATTTTGAAAAAATCTAAAAAACGTGATAACTCAAAAATGGTTCACTTTTGCATCATGCATATGGGGGTTAAAATTATCGCAAATAGTTACCCCTATCACCTCCTAACGGGAATACGTCGAATTACCAATAACCCTGTATATATATATATATATGTGATATGCGCTTAATAATTCGACAAAAAGTCTATGCTAAGGTCTTGAGGTGAAGATTGCTCATCATATAAAACATGTAAAAAAGTATAAAATACATGCAGACATAATAGTATTAATATTATTAACGCAATTACACTCCGGCTGATTTTTTTCACTAAGAAAATAAGCATAGATATTCGGTGAATATTACGAGTCAAATCATGATTATTACTGTTAATCGCAGTTTTTAATTGTGTCGTTTTTTAATTTAAAATAGATAGGCAGGTCAAATGGACTGTACTTCTACGCCAATGCGCCCCCAAACTTGGAAACTAAAATGTTTGATCCTGCGCCTGTAATTTCACCATAGCGTTGCAGAACTATCGATAGTTTGACTATCGAAAACTATTCAAGATATCGATAGTAATATCGATAGTATCGTTTTGATCAATACTATTAATAGTATTGCTAGCTCTCTGTAAGCAATACTATTGGTAGCAGCGATACTATTTATACTATCGATAGTATCGATACTATCGATAGTGTTGACACGTGACAATACTATCAATAGACTATTGATACTATCGCTAACAACTGAACTATCCATAGTTTATCTATAGTCTATCGATAGTGGACTATCCATATGCAACATTGTTTCACCAGCTCACTCACCCAATACAATGAAACACAAAAATGTTCAGTATCGCTTTTTGGTGGATGAGATACACTCATAGCTACCTAGTACCTTGCACAAGGTTTACACAAAGCCATGTCACCAACAGTTTTGAATTGTACTTGAATTGTTTTTAATTCAGTAGAACGATTATGTATCAATACATTTAAATTGAATTCATATATTGGGCATCATGTATAATTTCCACTTTGAGTTATCGTTTCTCACTTAACTTGGAAAACAAAATGAATCTAAATTTAAATTTTTTAATTTAAAAATGTATAGGTACAGCATAAATATGATATAAAGCTCTTATTTTAATAATATATTATTTATTTTAAAAAAACCTCCTTCCAAGATTTGAAATTGTCGATTAATTTATATAATAAGAATAGACATTGATAAAATATATACATTTATACCAATGACCAATGAATATGACACGAAACGGCATGAAGTAGATGAAAATCTGCTTTTAAACTAGTGTCAAAATGAACCATCCAGCAAAAAGGTAAGCTTGAAAGACAAATGTATTTTTTTTAATTAAAATGAATTGGTACAACACGACAAGACCTACGAACAAGCTATGCAAATCATATAGCTTTATATAAACTCGAATGACCACTCAAACTATTTATTATTTTGCCTGTAGGTACAAAATGTGTTAATATATTTTTTAATTGAAACTTCTTCGTCCTGAATAACTAATACATGCATAACTGAATCGATCAAAAAATACTAATCAGTAAAAATGCAGTATAATTATAATAATATGATGTTCCAAATGCAAAAACTATTGATTTTCTTTGGAATGTCTCAAGAACCTTTTTTTTTTAAATTTAATAGACTGTAACAAATTCAATATTTTAGACCAGAAACATATAAATGAAAGATATTATGCTAATAATTATGTCTTTATATTTTTGATTTGTTTAGTTTAAATATTGTTTTAATTTAAATTGATTTACATTATTTTTACTCATATCAATAAAAACTCATTGAAAATATGGAACCGAACAATCTCAGCGCAACCTTGGCAGAATAAAAAAAAAAACAAAAAAAAAAATTGTATCTCTGACTAGTATAAATAATATCTGCTCAAACAATAATAGCGTGCTCAAAATGACAGCTGTCATTTTTCGATGCATTTTAATTGCGAAACGTGATTAAAGTAATAATTTCCTCTGAATCATTGATCATAAACATGTATACATCGTGATATCTTTGAAAACATCGCCACTTTGATTTTTGCGTGATCATACATTATTTACAATATTTTGTAATTACGTAATATATAAACAACACATTTTAATATATTTATTAATACAAGACTATCCTAAATGTGAATTGGCCTAATATATTATTGATGTGAGCAATGAGAAATTCACAAAATATTGGTAAAAAATATGGTCAATAATATAGCGTAAAAACACTTCTATTTAAAAAAAAATTATATTTACAACCTGTATGGTATACACGACTGGACAAACGCGTCGTTATCTATTAAATAAAATAATATTAATATTATTTTAGTATTTATTATAAAAATATGGGAGATTTATATGAAAAGGAACTTTTCTGATGTGTACAAACAAATTGACCAAATTTCGAAATTTATTTTTTGAGCGCACGCGACAGTATGTTTATAGTTATATTCACCGAGTTGACTATTTAAATAACATCGTGGTGTCACAAAAGCTAAGAAAAATGGCGTTGAGATTCGCTAACATCAAGGGATTTTCTTACTTCTTACTTATCGCATTCTCAGTAATTTCTCGGATATTATTCTAAAGGTCACATGTGAACAACCAGCCAGTCTTTATAAGAGCAAATCAACGCACCTAGTTCATTGCCTCGAATAATTACTGGTTGATGTTTTAAAAAAACCCAGAAGGAACAGGCTGGGACGGTACCATTTTTTTGTTGACACATTGTTTCCCAAGGCGTCCTAGCGTGTAAAACTAATTATTCTCTGTATTCAAATTTTATAATGTACTCGTACGCTTGTTCACACCATGAACGTAATATAATTTTACGACCATTTAATTGTTTCGACCGATTCAAAGACTATGGCAAAAAATATTTTTTCTAAACATAAATTCAAGTGTCCATTCAATAAATTTTGTAAGCACTATTTCTTCCCCTTATATGTAGGTATTAACATCTTTTATCTTTTATAATATTATAAAGAGGTAAAAGAGCCCAGTTGACCTAGTTGTTAGAACGCGTGCATCTTAACCGATGATTTCGGGTTCAACCCAGGCAAGCACCACTGAATTTTCATATATATGTGCTTAATTTGTGTTTATAATTCATCTCGTGCTCGGCGGTGAAGGAAAACATCGTGAGGAAACCTGCATATGTCTAAATTCAACGAAATTCTGCCACATGTGTATTCCACCAACATTGGAGCAGCGTGGTGGAATATGCTCCAAAAACCTTCCCCTCAAAGGGAGAGTAGGCCTTAGCCCAGCAGTGGTAAATTTACAGGCTGTTAATGTAAAAGAGGTAAAATATATGTTTGTATGTAGGCGGTAATCTTCGGAACTAAAGATCTAATTCCAACATTTTTTTCAGTGGTAGAAAGCTACATCATTCCTAAATGCTTTAGGGTAAATTATATTTGTGAATCAATTGCACCCCCCATGCGAAGTCGGGGTGGGTCACTAGGCTATAATATGTTGCACAATATAATTATTGTTGAAGCGAATTTGTGTTGTAACATCCTCTGTAAAAGGTTTTTTATTATGAACTAAAGTCTTTGATTTTCCTGTAAAAATCTAGAGAAATTAACTGTTACTGCTCATGAGCAATTTAATCTTCCTATAAGCATTTTAAGCTGAAATAGTATCACACGTATGTATGCACTGTCAAATGTTCAGAATATATTTCTGTAGTCTCCCTCAATAACAATATTATTTTTAGAAACAAATATTTCATGCAACAAACTGATTTTAAATTCGAGTTTTTGTATTGCAAATGGATATAATGATATTACTTTGTTAGTTATTTACCTTTAAATGAAATTCTATTTTACTTTCTTCATCTAATTTCTCAACTTTAATTTATTTCATTGTATAGCATTCGCGTATACCGTTTCTATACAATAGGGTAATATATACCGCTTAAAAAGAAACATGACTACCGATTGTGTAATATGCCAAAATATTAATCTCACAGCGGGCGAACTAACATGTCCCCAAAGAAAATGATAAAAGGTAAACAATTATTAAAACAAAACGGTGTGTATTCATAATGCTCACAGCACAGACATAACGGACGTTTTAAAGTCATAAATAGTTAACTATAAAAACACCATCAGATACATTCAATCTTCGGGCTATTTAAATATGATTCCTACTGGTTTACATATTTTATCAAAATTCCATTTGTCATCTATTAATTAATCCATAAAATATAATTTGATTCATCCGTTTGATATTAATCTACCAGAAAAAATACTTCTTATATTTATAATGACGGTACATATCTTTCCTATGACGTTAAAAATATTTACGGCTAAATAATAACACTATTAAATATACTAAATGAGTAAATTATCAACAAAAAATCTCTTTTAATAAAGAAAGAAACAAAAACGTATTTACTTTTAAATTTAGCGCGCTCCCTTTAAAAACAAAACAAAAATTGAGCTCGGTGCTTATTTATAGCTTAAGGTGACGTATGGACTCGTTAAAGATATTCAAGGCCTCTTGAGAGTAAAATTGCATAAGTCGAAAGCCACACTTTATTGCGACTCGTTGAAGGGTGCAGGTGAAACAGGTTCGAGAAGATTCCCTTTCCAGCGGTGGTGAGAACTGCATTCTTGTGGTTAGTGTCTGATTGAGGTGATACAGGTTACAGGGAATAACTGGAATGTATAAAACAATAATATTCTTGCTCATCAATATATAAAGGCGGGAGTGAAACAGCAGATGATAGCAGAGTGCGTTTGTCGTCCAATGATGATTGTTAAGTAACCATCCTAAGGGAATCCTGCAGTAAAAATAATTCATTTTGAAAATATATATTTTTTAATTTTTTTGTCTATGAGTTATTAATACATATTATTTACGTAAAAAGGTAAGTAATTAATTTTAAAAGAAAATAAAAATTACCATAAAAATTCAGGTTTTTTTTTTCGAGGAGCAAAAAATAGTAGGTATAGCATTAATAACACGTGAAAAAGATAGATTTCATGGCAATATTACGAAAACACTTATTATATTTCTTATTTTAATAAAGAAAGTTTTCAGTGTTGTTTCGCCTTGTAAACATATTATCCAATGGACATAAAAAAATACAATATGATAAATTCATGCAAATATACAAATAAAGTATACATAGCATATATTAGATGAGAGTGATATACTGGTATGGTACTATATATATATTAAACAAATTTTTAATCCGGCTTCTTAAGTTAACGCCTGTTTTGCGCTGGAGAAAACGAAAATATATAAAAAAACCCTCGTATAACCTCGTATGGAGTAGGTATATATATGATATCTACCCTGATTTACACGAGTAGGTATATTAAATAGTTATAAATCTATTTATCATAATTCATTGATAAGTCACAGCACTTTTGCTGTGTTTAATAATATTGTTGCTGATGTTTAATAATTGCAAATTATACGCTCATAGCGTAAGAGTTTATTAAAAATTGCAAATAAGCCGTAACTTTTGCTTACTTCATTAACTAATTTAAAAAAAGGAGGAGGTTCTCAAATTGTGTGTATATATTTGGTTCTCAAGTATGTTCGAGTATAAGATTTTTATTTATGAACCGATTTTGATAATTATTTTTGTGTAGGGTTCAGTAAAGCTTCGAGGTGGTCCCATGACCCATATCAATTTCATTCATAATGGACATTGTTACGTTTTTATTTAAGACTTTTATATTTAGCCATTTCTTTTGGAAAAACATATTTTATTCAATTAAACTAATAAAAAAAATCCTTATCATATTAAATGCAAATATAGTTTTAAATATTTAAATTGCATGAAAAATAAAAACTTTTGAAACTTAGTAAGAGCGATCAGTAATTGCGAAGATGATAATATTTAAACGCAGAAAAAGAAGCGCAAATCTATCTTTAAGATGCACCTTGTGGGTAGGCTTTCTAGGCGAGGCCACGGATCGTGGTTACATTTAAAAAATATATATCTCAGCCTGATCCTTAATTATACTTACGGAGTCTGGCATCTCGTAAGTTATATAACTTAAAATGTAGATAATATAATATTATCATGTATTCTTTTTTCAAATATTTTATTACGTAGTTGAGATAAATATTTTTTTCCTTTTTTTTTAGTAATACGTCATACCATAGCTGTGTAATCATCTCGTCACTGTAGTATGCAAAAGCGATCCTGTGGCGCCGGCTGAAAAGTCGGAGAGGGTACCGCTGGTTTTTTAGTGGGTATTCCGGTGTATTTAGCGCAGTCCTGGGCACCGGCCAGTCCCACATACCCCCACTTTACTGGGGGAAACGCGTAATGCGTTTTTCCAGCGAGAAAAAAAAACAAAACGTTGTATAATCATCTCATTTAATAATAGTTTTGTAGCCCGTTGTAGGTATATCGAGGCGGTAGTCGATCACGCTACAGTGGTCCGACACAAAGTCCGATTGAATGAATACAATAGAATAAAAAATATATTATACCATTAAAGCTTTCCGTTTAAACGAATTATGTATTACACAGATATCTTAATGACATAGAATGGAAGCAATCATCGCATATAATTGTGTATCGCTGATGCTTACACGTTCACGGTCAAGGCTATTCGTTAGTGTATGTTTCGCATTCGTGTAGTAATTGGATAATATCCTACGTATTATTATAAACACGCACACATACATTTCACCGATCGCAATGTTAGTTTTATAGAAAAATAATTGAATATATTATTAAATTATTTTTCTATAAAATAAACTAACGTTTATGGATTGTTAAACTTATATTTACTTAGATTTATAAGATTTTTCTAAAAATCCCATATATGATACTTTTATTTATAAATGTGCACTTTTTAATAATGTTACCAGTTGTAATAGAAAACAGTAAATATTAATAAAATATCATAACTATATTTTAATGCCCAAAGTTAGACGATTTAATAGCTATAAGTTTTGTTAAATTTAAAAATTGGTCTTTCACAATTATAAATTTCTATGTGACAACCTAGGGACCGTTTTCCAACGACGACGTTCTCGGCCGAACTAGGCACACTGAAGATGTACTTAGTCATTAATTAGACTCCCTCTGGTTTGTGTCACGGTAATAATCTTTCCAACTTGATACCGTCAAGGCGTATAAAATCCATCAGTAAAAGACAAAAAAGGATTCACTGACTTATTCCAGAGTAGTCTATGTACATTTTTTATCATAAAACTCTTTACTATGCAACTAACTAGACTTCGGATTAAATAATTTGGATTTGATATCATCAAAGTGGACCGTGTTGTGCAGTAATATTAATTATAAATATTTAGTAAATTTTATAAGATTTAAAAGAGAATACCAATAATTATAAAATGTTAACATTAAATTATATTTTAATACACTTAAAATAGTTTTCTCGTTTAATCTTAACACATTTTGGTAGATTTCTGCACAGCACGGTGGAATATATATGCAAGAATAACAAAACGTTTACAAACAAGCCATTTTTAATTCTATGAATGATAATATTTTAATGATCAGAATATTTTCCACCCGTTTTCATTACTGACATCATTTTGTCATTAAAATATGTACCTATAATGCACTAATTGCATACATAAACAGGTTGAGAATGCTAATGGATGATCTGATTGCTTGGTATACCGGATGAGAATTAATTATTAATTATTGGAAATAATGTTGTTATAGAAACGATAACAAACATTTATATATTTTTTTAAATGAATAGGTTTGTAATTTTCACTCCACCAACCTGCATTGAAGCAGCGTGGTAGTATAAGCTTAATTGTGGGATGTTTACAGGCTGTTACGTTAGATATCAACATTTTTAACTTGTGCATGATTCATATGAATGCAATGGCAATGTTTTTTTTTATTTCTTTAAAACTAAACAACGAACAATCGTACCATCTGAATTTATTACGTATTTAAAATAGATTTTTTTTTTATAAAAAAAGTATAAATTATAAATGTTATATATAATAACAGTTATTATGTTTAATAATTTGAATTTGAATTACTTACTGTCATATTGATTAACATTTTTTAAAAATAGCACGACGTTTAATTCGGCAAAACAAGAGTATTACGATTACTTAGTGTTTTATTTTTTGTGTGTATAAAAAATGCACGTGTGCGGGGAAGCCGAAATAATGACACCTATAAAATCATCTTCCTAGTAATTTTAATCAAGACAAATTTGAACAAAAAGTGGATCTGTATAATAATTCAATTCACGTATTTTTTATATAGGGATTAATTATTATTTTTGGATTTTTAAAGGTAAATTATTAACATAAAATCTTTTGTCTTGTCTATGATTTTATCACATCGAGTACTTAAATACATACATACAGAGAGATAAAACTACCAGTCCGTGCAATTTATTACCCCTATAATTATACAAGGGTGTTTATTTAGAAGTTCATCACTTTGTTTAATATAATTTACTTATAATAATAATAGCAATCATCTTTCGTTAACTGACATAGGTCAAAACACTTCGAATCGTCTTACTTTACCCGGACTAGCTCTAGTGAGTTTTTACTTTTCAAAGGTATTTCCTGAGCAGACGTTGAACGTAATTGAGCTACACATATGCCATCCATTCGCAGTGGAGCAGCGTGGTGGAATATATTCCAGAATTATTCAAAGGGAGATTCAGATCCGATAAAAACTAATTTCCCTTTTTTTTTGTAATAGAGTTCACGGTATAAAATATACGATGAGTGAGTGTTACTTAACTATAATAGTGCTTACCAAGGCCGTTTGTTTTTTACAAGCTTTGTTTATTTAACAGGCAATGTTTGTATATTAGTTTATTTAAATAAAATTGCAAGAATTTCAATAAGAGCCACTTCCTATTTTCCTACTGAGTTGAAATTTAAAAACTGAGATGAAAATATTGGCTGTAGACGAAGGAACTCCTCATCGGTCAACAGCATTGACACGAAATTTCGTATATAAAATGATTTTATTCTCTTAATTTATTTGATAGTTCGTCGAGAAGGATGATAAGTGATTCTTTTGTGTTGGTGGCTAGATATTTGTTGTCTTGTTTGCTCTTGTATTAAGTTTTCGAAACATCGTATCAAATATTTTAGCCTTTGAATTCCATAAAGTGAGAGATTGTTCGATAAGATAGACTAAAAACGATACGAAATTACTAATACGAGTCGAACCAGATGAACAAATTTAAGTAAAATTTTTTTCATAAAATATAATTTATTTTTGTTAAATGAATATTAATATTAATCTAAAATCTAAATAAATTATTTATATTAAATTTTTATATATAACCTTTTTTTATTGAAGTCCGTATTTGCTGTAGTGAAATCGAACAAATTACAAATAAGTCGGTAGATGAAGAAAAGTAATTACAACTCTTTTGTTATCATTAACTCACTTCTACCGAAAACAGACTACTTTGCTTATATTAAAATTTTCTTAATGTGTGTTTATGATATTTAGATTTAGTTATATTAGCGAGTCGCTTTATATTTCGTATAACGTCATCGGAAGAGACTAACGTCTAAGACACAGGCCCGCCTAGTTCAGGCGCCTGTACTCATAAAATAAGTACGTACAGATTGTAAATATTATTCATAAGTTAGATTACTTGGTTTTTTTTTTTTTTTTAAATAAAAATTACTCTAAACTTACCACCACTTAACAAGAAAGACTAGCTACTTTTTACTTTATATCTGAATTGAAGCCTATTATTACGAACTAGGTTTTCTAGCTACTAATTCGTCTTTCGTACCTTGACCCCGCATGCCTGTGTACGATACCAGGATACCGTAATTTTCCCGTCTGGTCACGATTTTCATGCAACGTGTCAATCATTACGCGATGACTTCATAATGTTTACTAATCACATTTAGGTATGAATTAATGCTTGAGAATATTTCGATTTCTAGACGGTATTTTTTTATGAAAGCCGTTATACAGGGTACAATGACCGAGTGTTAAAAAATAGCATAGTGACATTATTTAAAACATAAGAAAAAACCTATTGTTCGAGTCACTAATATATTATAAACTATGAGTGCTTGTGGAGCACCGTTTTACCCGCGTATATTAATATTTTAAAATTACTTGAATTGTTTTTACTGTTGGTCAAGAAGCTAATATTATTAATTTATTATTTTTATCGCATACATTAAACTCAACAAATTCCCAATAAGTGACGCTTACTTAAGCAATAAAAATAAACTACATATACTTATATAAAATATTCGATACAAGTTTTTTTCCTTAATTAGAATCGTCACAACTACTTAAATTATTTTATAAAGATGTTTATAACTTATATTCATTGTAGATGCAATATAAAACCGGTGACGCGCATTTTATACGTATCACAATAAAAACAGCCTTAATAAATCTCAAATTAGGAATGTCTTAAAAGTGACAGTATTATATGACGTTTAAACAATAATGTACTTTTTAAAATTGTACCAGTTATATTTTCATTCGTACGCATGCAATTTTAATGTCTCATAAATAAACAAATGATCGCTACGTCTGCGTAAAATGCAAAAATATAACGAGGCTATTACCAGATGCAAAGCAAATACTTTTTATTACATTCCTGTACCGCCAACGCGTACACTTAACATTTTACAATAATATTATGAACATCCTATTTGCATTTCTATTTATCGTTCACTTACTTAATTATGACTTTGTAAATTCTGTCTGTGAATGACCGTAGATCTGCTGCATTCAATCTCTAATGTATTAGAGTTCAATCAAATAACGGCTTCAAGCTAAAAATCCAATTAAATAAATATGCGTGAAAATTCCCCGACCGATTATTTACGTTATAATATAGCAATTTCAACAAAATTCAATCAAAATATTACTCGTTATGAAGCAGACTTTTGCGAGCACTTTTAGAGGATTAAATTGAATGTAAAGCTGTAACAAAATATTGTCATGTGTAAGACGCGATAAACGATAACAACGATCGTCAAAGGGGCAATAATTGGGTATAGTACGTACTAATACTAACGCCCATTGAACGTCGTATCGACAAATATAGACAGCCAATTCTACTGACTTATTACAGTAAATATACGTTTTAAATTCTATTGCGATCAAACTATACCTCACAACAATTAACCGTAACTTAATCGTAACTGAGGACCAATTATTCTACTTGTTTATATCAGTTACGAAATGGTCACGATTATATTCCGATCCAACTTTGACCGAATTGCAATTAGATCTTTGCGTTCGTAGAATAGTAACACGGATGAACGACTACTATTCCGTTTCGATTCGATTGCGATGAACTGTCAATTTGTTAGTAGAGTTGGGGCAAAGTATCGATTAATGTATGAACAGCATAAATACTTTTTTATTTGTATATAACTAACTTTATCTTATTTTTGTGCCGTATTAGCATTTTCCTTATAAGCTGTCGGCTTTTTCGCTTTGTATCATCTTTTTTTAGTTTGACGATTTTTTTTAAGTTATACTTGGTTTACCCTGCACCCTAGAGTGTTAAAGGGTAGACAACTTATAGATTTGCCAGTCGTGTCTTCCTATATTAGTCGAAATCTATTTTATCGAATGTTACTTTGTTATGGAGTAGTTTTTAGCTTAACACAACCTTATGTTAAAATAATGATAATATAAAGAAAAATATCGATATCTAAAAGTATCTTTACTGTAATGTTAACACAGCAATAATAATAATAGTTATATAAACCTCTTTTAAAAAAGAAGTGAATCAACAATGCAAAAAATATGATAATAATAATATTTCATATTATATAGGCAAACAATCAAACCCATACTTAGAAATATACAGACATAAAAAACTGCATGTTTTTTAATGCCAATACTTTTCTCGTAATCGTTTTAAAATTGTAAAATATTATTTTCCTTTATTGATATTTAAGTTGTTGGTTAGTCCTTATGTCATTTGTATTGAGTTTAAGATGTATTATCAGATTAATATTATTTTTTTTTATGAAAAAATAAAGCTTAAATTTAGAAATATTTATTTTAAAGTCAATTTTAATATGAGCAATTTTTGCTTATTACAATTTGAAAGGTCAACAACCTACAAATTATTTCACATAATACGGTTTACAAATTGTCAACCGTTTTCATTTTGTTCATAGTTTAATTTTTCGAACAAACAAGCGTTAAAAATTAGCACTTAACTAACAGTCCATTTAAATTCACTGTTTTAGCAATGTTTAAACAATAGATCAACAGGAATACGCCAATCGAGTAACTAGGTGATAATTATTATACCGTATTCATTCAATGCTTCAAGTTAAAATGCTGAAACATTCTAGATCAATCTAGTGTAGCAACGTTACGGTCCAGGGCAAGAGATATATATCGCGATCTTCCGGTGATTCTAAAACCTTATCAATACTTTAACTTTCTCATTGTTAAATTTTAATGACGCAGTTGTTATAAATCCAATCTACGAGTAGGTCATTGCCGGGCGTTACGTCATGATTTGCTAACGAACACGAAGCCCAGTGGATAGAACCGATTAACCGGTTCAAATTCGGGATCACTACAAATTGTTATAAGTACTAATTAAACTTTATGATGAATTATGACTCACATTGTGCTCGACAATGAAGTAAGCATCGTGAGTCAGATATTATGGGTCTGAATAAATCCCGTCACATTTACGCGTACCAACCCCAAGCGGACAATAACCTTCCGAACTTTTTTCATAAAACGAAAGAATGCTTTTGTTCAGGAGGAGTACGATTATATGCTGTTAATTTGTTAAGCTATTTAATATATCATATTAAGTTAAAAATGACATTATATATACATATAGTTACTGGATTGGCTCTACTTTGTACATATAAGTATTTTTCTAAATCGCTTAAATGCGATAGTGAAAAAAACACAAATAAAATAAAAGTTATACTCGTACATGACAGTTTAATATACATTGATTGTTTATGGACAGAGCTAACCTTTTTTCTCCTAATCTTATAAATAGTTAAGACGTTCTCAGGAGAAATATATTAAGATTTTATTTAGAAACATTTACTTAGCTTAGTTTAGCTCAGCTTACCTCAGCGTATAATCTCTAAACGCTTTATTTTTAAAGGATTCGGTTTAAGAAAAAATGCATTTAATATGAAAATTACGATCTCAGATGCACATCGTAAAACTAAATATGAAATTTTCTCCGAATTCGATTTTTATTTTTTTATGTCATGTTATGAGTTTTACGGCATTTAATTGAACCTCCATTATTATGTTCCCGTCACTGATTCCTCATAAAAAGAAACATCAAATGAAACAATTTATATGTCACATAAAGTTTTATACTGTGTTTTAATTATTATGAAATTTTTAACTTTAAAACTAAACATTGTTTAACACTTTAATCGAGAGGCGCTCTTTTTCTTAATATATTTTTTTTTATTTATCACAATATTCCAATAATAGCCTTTTTAAAACGGAACTTAATTACATATAAATACTTCATTCTAATGTTTATGATTCAATCAACGAAACTCGTGTCCCGTTATCTAATAAGATCTTTAATATATAGAGAATCGATTGGAACAAGTTTTTCTCCCTTTTTCAATAACTTGTATTTTTTTATAGTCAATTTATTTAAATGTTATTTACTTTTAAATTAACACTTTCTGGGACAGTAAACGCCTATAGAAATGATAATAATGAATTATTTAAATGTTGCGTCTATTGTTGTCTTCCCAAAAGTATTAAGGACATTACCTAAACGGATTAAAATAAAAAACAGGAAACCGCCAAACAGCAAAAGTATTGTTGCGTTCCGGTTTATCTTAGCGCGAAAGGTTTGTGGTGCATTGGTGTGATCTAAGCAATGGTTAATATTTCTTACAGCCAATATTTTTGAGCGGTAGTGACCACTTACGATCACGTGCCTACATATTAAATTACAAAAATAGCTTTATATTCAAAGGTTGTTAAAATGCAAGCAGTATTTTCCAGTTAAATTGCAATTCTGATGATCAATATGACGAGGTAAACAGAAGTTATAGACATAACCTTTGATTTATTTGTATGTATCTGTAATACATACATACGCTGAGAACTCTTCACGACAGTTGGCTACGAATTACTCGCACAGTATTAAAATATTACGTTTGGCGAGTGTCTAGCGTAGCTGTCACCCACACTAAGATAATAAAGGGGGCTCATTTTGTTGTAGAATTATCTATTTCAAGGACCAAATATTTTAACTGCTTCTCTCATACATTGGTAAGAGAGACTAGACTGGATTAAATTTTTGGTCCTTTTTCTAGCAAAATTCCGCATTCAGAGATAAAATGTTATTAATACATGTATATATTTTTTCGTACATGTATTTTATTATCATAATCCTTTATATTATTACGTATGTAACCATGTATTAGGATAAAAACAGGAAGTTAATATGTGCTAAAAGCTCTTTTTCGACTTTTATAATGTTGTTATTTTAGAAGATGTTTCAGAAATATATTTTTATTACTAAATCCCTTATAATATTAAATTTAAGAGTTAATAAAACTAAACGGTTACAACGTAATAAATATTTTCACTTTATTATTTTCCCAAAGCAGTTAATATTACGGTTACGTACTTATATGAAATAGGAGGTTACAAGTCGATGTACATACTTTTAGTTTATATTTTTGGAGTCAATGAATAAATAGTAATATTATTTTATTATGTTATGTTATGTACATGTTATATACATTAAATATTATATAATTATGATTCTAGTAACTTTTCATTACACTATATGAACCCCCTATCTTCCTTTTTTATTGTATTTAATAAAATAGGAAATAATTTGTACCAAAATAATTTCATAAATTTATAGGAAATGTTAATTGTTAGATAACATTCCATGATTACGAACAAAAAGGCGGTGTCGATTGTTATTTAACTGCCTCATTAGGAGAAGACAAAAAATTCTAAATTTTTCGCATGAGACAAAACATCCTTATTTAGTACACGATAACGATAACAATCATATAATTATAATTTCGGGATTAAAGTCAGAGGTCAGTGAACCTGCGGTGGGCGTGCGAAATGCCTATTTATGTGGACGCGACGGGGTTCATGATTTGTTTGGGCACTCAAAATGCTATACGTCGGAGAATGCTCTGATTATACAACCTAATATTGAATACCGAGCTCAATAATTTATTGCCAACTTTCGAATTTGTTTTATGTGTTATGTTTTATGAGTTTTTAGAAACATCGAAGAAATACACTATAACTCAAAATAAGTGACGCACAAGAAAGATGATTTAAATTATAATACTGTCCATTTAAAAAAAAAAGTTTCCTTGGAAATATTAATAACTCCTTGTTGTGTCTATATTTGTTGGTAGGAATAAATCGCTTTAAAATACTATATAATGCAATGTATGCATGAGAATATTTAATATTAATTTGTATGGTGCACATCAATATATCTAGTCATAATATATTTGACTATATAGTGTGGAATATACTTAAATACGCTCATGAATCAATCTCATATTATATATATACCTAAATCTTTATTTAATTTTACAAACAGAATACCACATAATGAATTTAATTTGCTCACAATTACAAAGGTTTAATTATGAGTAATAATCGTAAAAACTTATTACAGTGTTAAACCACAAAGCAGACACAAGAATCTCAAAAAAAAAAAACTAGTTTAACCGTCGCGATGTACATCTTAATCTAAAACCTTTACAACTATTATTCCTACGACCGTATGCACTGTATCTCCCGTTTTGGTTACTTACAGTTTGTGAACGGAATCTGTGGCTGTGCTGCGTGTCAAGAATAATAACCATATTGATGTCATTTGAGAAGATGTAGCGGATTCTTGGCATTGAACTTGGATCAGGCCTACTTGGCATGGTCGCCAAATATGCCAGATACTTACGGACCTCAGGTAAATATATGGATATCACATTAATTTATACATCGAATGTTGCCTACATTTGTGGTGTAGTTGTGGACTTCAGTTGAATTTATCAATACACCGTTATTTTAATCCTCTACATTTATTATAATTTTGTAATATTCGTATGAGCAATGAACTCTGAGATTTTCTTAAATTAATGTCGTTTGGGCGTGACGCTATGCAGAATTTTTCTTTGGTGAGCTTAAAATCTTGATAGTAATTGATGACTACATTTGTGAATATTCACATTTTTCTGTTAACAATTCCAGTAGCATTTTTGTTTATTACTAACTAGTTTAAAAAGTTAAAAAGAACAGAGTACTTATACATGAACTATAATAAATTATATTTTCTGACCGAACGATCGTGTGAATAAAAATTACAGGTGCATTGTTACAAATAATTAATTGGGAGAAAAAAATACGTTTTGAATTAAATAACTTTGAAAAAGTGATATTCACATTGAATTTAAATTTAAACCTAAACTTTGGATTACGATTTGCAAGCCCCCACTGATCGCGTGATTTGTGAGTTCAATGTTATGACTTTTTTTATTTAATATAATTATGATGATGAATTTTAACTTATTTTAAGCTTAAGAATTTATGAATAACGAAACATTTGAATCCCGTTTTTCTGACGACTCTACAAAAACCGTTAACTGTCAGAAAAGAAACCCTTTTTTCAAATTTTGTTCATTTCTTCTTCTTTGAGCTTCTCTGAAGTAACTCGAAACATTATTATGTAGTCGTCAACATTATTAAATTAAAAGTATCGATGCCATTCAGGGTTGGATTATCCATTAGGCAGTGTAGGCAACTGCCTAGAGGCCCCGTATCGACTAGGGAGGCCCTAGGCAGCCCTAGGCAGGCCAAATATTGGGAAATAAGGTTTTACAATTAATTCTTTGTATCAAATATTTCTCTTATTTGAATGTGATCGCGTCTCTTCGTAAACCAGTAAAAAAACGGATGTTAGGTTGCATTGCCTGTGAGCGCCGACCTAGTTAATCCGGCCCTTATGCTATTGCTCATCATTTCGACGTAATATGTATGCTAGTGTTCGCCTAGTAGTCGAAAATCGACAATATACATTTTCGAAGAGGAAAAGACATGAATATTGATATTCTGAATATATTTATCCTACTACTATTTCCATATATATATAATGAAATAATAATGAATGAAAATCGATTGTCAACTCGAGAAAAATATACTGAACCGTTTTGCCTTTACCTATTTAAATATGGATTGGCATCTACGTTTCATTTGATAGACATAATATTACTAATTACGAATGCTTGACAACGTCAAACAAGTAATTTAACGGACTTGCATCAACTATTCATACCATATAGGTCATGTTCTCTGCTCATCTTCGGCTATTGTTCACGACGGTACCGTATATTGAAGTTCAATGAATCTTGATAACTGGGAATCGAACTGGTTTGTCGGTATTCAACGTTGACGACGCCCTATAATATTTATCTTATACCTTTTATTACATACTCCAATCTACGAAGAGCTACATTAAAAATAGCCACAGATGAATAAAAAAGTCCAAATGAAGCTCTACCTACACCTGCAGTCGTTACTCGTTACGTTACACGACTAAGAAAAAAGTTGCGTGCCAACTTCTTATAAAATTTATATAAGTATTTTTTGAGATAGTATCGTTTTAAATCCATACTAGTCCTTACTAATATTATAAATGCGAAAGTAACTCTGTCTGTCTGTCTCGCTTTCACGCCAAAACTACTGGACCGATTTAAATGAAATTTGGTACACAAATAGTCTAGAGCCTGAGAAAGGACATAGCCTACTTTTTATTTGGAAAAAAGTGCTGTAAAGGGTTGAAAAGGGGGATGAAAGTTTGTAAGTTCTTGAAAGTATTGTCATGTTTAGAATTTTTAGAACTAGAAGCATAAAACTTATATTTTAGGCTGTACACTTATAAACTAACATATCACGACACCCACTAAGGAGGGAATTTTGGATATTCTACCCCTAAAGGGGTGAAATAGGGGTTGAACGTTCCTATGGAAGTCCGTAAATTTTTAAGTTACAAACATGAAACTTTATTTTTTGGGATACTGATCAAAAATGAGTTGATTCGCATTTAAGCGTCTCTTGATATTCTAACCTAAGGGCTGAAATACACACCAATATGGTATACAAAGAGGTATTACATTAACGTAATATTTTAAGTTAATTTGTAAATATATTCATATTCTACGCGGGCGAAGCCGCGGGTAACAGCTAGTGTTTTTATTTTATAACTAGATGCTTTGCGCGGTGTTGCCTGCGACAAAGGTTACTGCTCTTTACCAGAAGGTCGTAATATGTAATACATTCTTTATACATTTATATAAATACATACACCCTGAGTCTAGTGCATTTAAAGAACAAACTCTTTAGTTTTATATAATCAGTCTTCATCATTTTCGTTATTAAGTTTAAGCGGTTTAATAATAATTCGTTATAAGATTCCGTTTTTGAAAAATCCCTGAAATGTCTTGATTTACATATAAGTCTAGACAGTGATAAAGGATTGCAATTACAGAGTCATCAAATAAGTCCTGTCCGATCTATAAGTTTATTAACAAATTATGACATTTGACAACTAAACCAGTGTACATAAAACTTATATCAGAAAATGCAATGCGTTTTGGAGATGCGCATGTATAATACATAGCTAACAACAACGTACTTGAATATCATATTATTATGTTCTGTACGTTTTTAATAAAATAAATTAATTAATTATTTTCATCCTTCCGTATGGGTAATACCCAAAAATAATTTTAGCCGTAAATATAAAATATAAAAACGTATTTACATCAGCTAAATCGCTACTGACTTATTTTAATTCATAAGGATTTATTAATTGTATATCTTATTTTCGTTACGATGCTTAAGAAAATAAAATATCACTGATGATGAGAACCCAAGATGTTATCGGTGAGTTTCAATCTTACACTAACTTGTCACGCAGTCTTGATACATACTTATATTTTTTTAAAAACCTAAATCATCGCGTGTCTATTTAATACGACGTCCATCGTGATCTAAATCAACGGCGTCATTAATCCTTTCAATTAGAATCAATTATTTCTAAATGTATACTTCTAACAGAAATTATATTTAATTAATTGTTTGTTTTCGATCTACTTCATTTCATAGAAAAGCTATTCTCCCTGTTGTCGATATTCGATCATAATAATAATCAACTATGTACTCTAAAATTACCACGAATTAAAAAAAAGTAACTTTTTGTTTCCAAATTTATTTTATTATTATAATATCTAACTAAAACTCGTCAATAGCTAGCAAACAAAAATATAAATATATACAAATTAGTCCAAAATTTGTATATAATTTTATTTTCTATGTACATTAGTACATAATTAATTAATAGGAAACATTTATGTGCGTTATTATTAAACAATCGTGTATAGTGCATTTTGTATCCAATATAATTTATGCTAAAGAATAATTTAAAAAATCGTACTACATAAGCTACTTACTAGAAATTTCTTCAACGATTAGCACACTTTCGTCTCGTTGAAACTGATACGGACTTACTTGTTAACCGACTTCAAAAAAAGAAAGAGGTTATCAATTTGGTTGCAGTTTTTTTTATTTTTTATTGTTTGCTACCTTCGAATTTCGTCATTTATGAAGCTATTTGGATTATCTTTTTTTGCTACGGAGGAATATGTTGGTACCGTTTTGGTTCTATTTAAATTTGAAGTTGATAGGCTGGTCTTTAATTGACATATTTTCTCTCTTTCAATCATCTTTTGTAAGAAGAGGACGACAATGTTTAAGTAATTACCCCTTAAACAACATTTAAAGGAAAAGCCGATACTAAAAAAGACAATGTAATCATGCGTAGATCTTTATGTAAATAAAGTTCTCTTGGATCGACATTTAGTTAAACAAGGAATGGTATGTAACGGATAATTAAAATAAAACCAAGTTTAAATTTAATTAATTAGAAATGCTTCTGTTGGTGCACTATCTCGATTCTGGATTAAGTTATTCTAAGAAACCACTTAATTGGTTGACATTCAAAGTAAACAACATTTATTTTGTATTTTTGTTAATTTTTACATTTCTATTTTATAAAAAAAATACACTCTTAGTTTTCATTTTCATTGTAGTTACGTCATAATAAATTTACTTAAAACAACGAACTAATTCTGCGCAGTATTCAAGAAACCTAAGAAAATATAAAATATTTAAGGTAACATTTTTTAATATAAATGATTATAATATACATTTAAGACAACGCAAAAAGTGACGTATTGCATATATATAATGGTATCTTACATGTGTCCAAAGAGATTAATTCAATTTTATATACTTATTCCTAAAAAGGATGAACCATTATTAACATAAAAATAACGTTAATTGAGTTTATAGTAGACGCAGATGTTAATGACGTTTTACTTTTATTCTTTAATAGAAAAAACTACTAAGCATATAAAATTACATACACATAAAATTTATACCAGAAAATACGCATTTCGGAAGTTTTGTACAATATATTTATTTATTTATTTTTGTATAATATATATATTTATACATATCATATTATTATTTTTTTTTTGGTTTACGTACGTAATATCAAGTAGATACTTAAACTTTGACATTTTCCTTTTGGTAATTTTTATTAAGGTTGTCTTATCAGAGAATTAAAAGAGATTTAAGTTCTATCTTGATTTAATATATTGTTTTCGTTCTAATTTCAAATATTTTGTATAAACAAAATATACGATTGAAATATCGATATCAAATATTTTAATTAATTTAAAACTAACATTTATATACCTTGATATAATGATGTGAAATAACATTCAAAATCACATTATGGTCACGAATTGAGTTTAATAGATATCTATGATCGACGAGTTCGATTACAACCGAAATCTCGCATCTCATTGTAATTATAGCTATAACACAAAAGATAAGATACAAAGTACGCTATACGCAAAAACAAAACCTATTATTGTAATATTCAGATCGAACTCTTCAAACTGAAGGTATTTTTTGAAGTCAATGACCAAATTATATACAAAGACATTTAACCGCAAACGTCATAACGTAATCGTTATTCATGTCAGACTTAATGATATATAACTACAGATCTACAAAAATAAAAACTATAACATTTAAAAATAGAACACCACAAATTTACTATAGAATAGATCTGAATTGCTAGAATAAATATAAAGTCCTTACTTTGTAAATCGTTACTCAAATGGTTGCACAGATTATTTAAACACAAATTTTATTAAAATTCTAAATAAGATTCACTTGTTATTTTTGCCTTTAATATTTTAAATGAAATCAAAAGAAGGATGTAGATAATATTATAATTTTTTTTTTATATTTATGATCTCATTACTTTTTGTTGATACTTTTTACCTGTGATTTAATTACATGGCGTAACGAATAAATAAGACACATGAGATTACAATTTTACTTAATATTTAAGCTTTTATTGCTTTGAAAATAACTAAAAAATTAATAATAAAAAGGTTATTAAATAATTCCAGGTAACAATCAGTCGAATTATTTCCGTAACAACAATGACTAAATTATTCATTTTACTTTGAAACTCATGTCTCAAAAAGTATAAGCGCATTTTACACAGTAAGATTTTATTCGTCAGATTTTTTCATTTAAAATATTTAACTATATTTATATTACTTAAGTAATTTACAACGTCAAGTACGAAATGAAAAAAACATTAATGAAAATGTGCCTCTAACTTGTTAACAACAGCTTTATCTCAGTAACAAGCTCCAGGCGCAAATACTGCGGCAATTAACAATGCTTGCGCCTCGATTTTATTTATCAGAATAAGTTAGTATTTCGATCACCAAATAATTAATAAAATATATCAGTCATGGTTTTCGAAGCATATTTAGAGGTATATTTTAAAACTTAAAAATAAATAGTATTTATAGTGTTCAAAACAAAAAGAATATAAAGTTTGTTATTTATTTAATAAAAGGAATACTTTTGTTACTGTTTTGAATTTCATTCAAAATTTAAATTCTTAATTAGGTTAGTTATTTATTACGAATAATTTATTTGTATTGTCTAAGTTTAAAATTCGCAACATATACAAAAAAGTATATACATATAACTAGGATAAAAAAATCAGACATCTGTATTATTAAAAAAATAAATAAACACTAATATTAATATTTTACTAATAAAATATTGGGGAAAAACTTACCCTTCACAAAATCCCACCAAATAATGAATTATCACTTTAACAACTAAATACATAAAAGGTATTTCATTTAAATAGATAAAATATAATAAATCTATCTTGCAAAACTTTTTTTATTCAATTTTTTATTTATATATTAATTAATTTAAAAAAAGAATCCAATGCGCAGAAGTAACTTTCCCGCGCTCGTGCTGCTTTGAAAATGGCGGGCGATTTAGGGGCTGTACGTCCTTGCGTTGCGAACAAGGCCTTTGGCTATGTATGGACGCGCGATCAAGATCCTACGCCTCTTATACTCTTCGTTCGAACATTTAACACTGGTGACTTAGTAGAGAATATTAATAGTCCTGTTTCAGTATAGCCAATTATCTGGATCCATTTTTATGTACCCGAGACAAGATTATGGAGGATTATGAAAAACTTGTTTACTACAGAAAGAAATCCTTTTTTAAAATACAACGCAAGAAGCAGATATATCAAGGTTACCATAATATAAACACGTGTTATGAAATACACATCATAATTTTATGATAGGTACAATGCAGATAATTTAAGGACACATGCAACTTGCTGTATTCAGTAGAATATCTACACGTATTAAATTTTTCAATTTTTTTTATTTTTGCAAGTTTAATTTAAATTCCAAATATTAACTCAAATTATTTAATTTAAATTACCATGTTATTATAAGGTCTTCGTTAAAAAAATAACTGATAAATTTATTTGACCAATAATAACCGTCATAAATTTATAATGCTTGGCTGTTTCCAATCAGTGGAAAAATTATATTACCGTTACCGTATGGCGGTGACTTTTAAATTAACATAATAAAATATACTGCTAAGACATATCTTATAACCAAATAATTGTGTTTCATTTTTCACATCTCACGAAAACCATGTTCGATCGTCAGTGCTGAAAAAGACATTAAAATAATTCATTTTTATTTAATTCATATGTTGTATATTCGTAATCTCTTCTGTATTTTCAAGCAATCGATACATCGCCACCCAGAACAGTTAGAACAAATAAAACAGTTAATTTATTGCATTACAAAATAATCAATAATCACAGTAAACATATATTTTGACGAAAAATTATTTACATATTTAGTCAGTTTCCTCCTATTAATTTCGTATATTTCTTTTTTTCATATCGTGCATAATAATAAAAATCATGATCTTATTTTTTACAAACTCGAACAAATTACAACATCCTCAATTCGTAAAAAAACTACAATATAATAATTATCATAATTGTTTACGTTTCATTTTTTATATATCTCACATAATACTAAGTTAAAATAATAGCATAAGCCTTTATAATCAATTCTATAAGACAATGAATGAATTGAAGATAAATCTATGCGATAATTTCTTACTTTGAAATTGTTATCATGCCTCATTATAATGCAATCACTAATGTTGTAATATAAAATGTACTTGAATGATTATTTAAATTTGAAAATACATATTTTTTTCCGAATGGCCAGTTTGTAACATATACATAGTCTGTCTTTATTGAATAAAAATGCCACTTTTTATTCAATAAAGACAGACTATGTAAGAAATGAAAAGCTATTATAAAAACAATAGAATTAAAAAAAAACAAATGGATGCAGTTATACAAACTATAAATTTGAGATAAACAATTTTAGTTTGCTGTCAAATGTTGTTTATATATCTTTTTACGTTTACATATATCTGATAGTTCGAAGCAAGTAGCATTGACAGATTTACGCGTACATTTATAGTTATAGGCAAGGCAATATGGCGATAAATTTAATAATGTCGAATAGAGCTGTCTGCTTAAAAAAAGTAAACATATTCCAATGCGAATTACAAGTGAAACAAATTACTCTAAAATTCCTGTGTCTTATCAAGATCTTTAATAAATGGAACTTCAAAATCGGACCTCGAATTAATGAAAATCGTTTATTAAGCAAATAAACTTATTTGTTGAAGAATCAAGTTGAAGAGTTTTGAACGTAATTTTATACCTTTTGTGAAACGTATACCCTTATACTTGAAATGTTGTAATTGATATTGTCCCATGCGGTTCTTCTTTTATGTAAGAGTGAAATGTTTATCACGATTTAAAGGAAATTCACGGAATTTATTCAATCTGGTTTAGATTCGATCTAAGGAGCCACTCAAAAAAGCTAAAAAATTTTTATCAAAATTACATGTACAGAAGCGTTATATATACATATCTAAAGTTGTGTGACTTTAATATACATTATATAAAAAAAATAAAATATACCATGTAAATGTACTTTACCAGACTAGCGTCTAGTAACAAAGTAAAAATCAAAATATACTACATTCAAGTAGGCCTTTTACAAGCACTTGAATGTAATATTTTATTTAGTGTGGAAAGTACCGGGAAGAGCCATTAAGAAATTGAGTAAACAATAATTAATATGAAATAAAACAATATTTGTTTATTTATTCTCATTTGTGACCAATATAAACTATTACGAATAATAGCACCGGAAGCATAACACGAGGACATATTATAGACTAAATTAAACAACAACTTAAATCATTTGTGTGTGATAGAAATATTAAAATATATCATAGCAATAGACTTGAATTGAAATTGACTACTGATTCGAATGAAAATGAATTTACGAATTACGCCAATAATCTAATAGGTACTATGTACCTACATTTAATATAAATTTATTGTATTCCAAGTGAATTGATTTAATATATCCTAGAGAGAATATCTGCATGAATTATACTATTAACGTAGGTAACTAATTTTCATAGATAAATGACGAATAAATGAAGCATTTATTCACTGTTATTCTCCAACAACTATGTTTTACAATATAGTAAATAAACTCGACGCAATACGAGAAAATCGTATAGAATTTTTGTTATTCACTAGCAAGCCGACCACGAGTATTCACTTTCGAATTTAATGACGTTTTAAAGCGTATTTATTGTTTGCAAAATCTATGTTAGTAGAATCTTACGGATTAACATTAAGTGAGTGTTTTTTTTCGTGACGCATGTCAGGAACAATCCGTCAAAACATTAGGTTTTCGGGTCACGAATGTGCTATACATAGTAATTCAAAGATCAACCTTGACTCGACAATAATACCGACATTATCGACAACGAGGTGACCGATTGTTTTCTGTAACAGGATAATCCTATAAATAGTATACTAGGCCTATATATTTTTACAATATG
Source organism: Vanessa tameamea (assembly GCF_037043105.1). Lineage (NCBI taxonomy): Eukaryota > Metazoa > Arthropoda > Insecta > Lepidoptera > Nymphalidae > Vanessa > Vanessa tameamea. Next base: position 6,838,548 of record NC_087317.1, read on the forward strand.
CTTAACAGTAATGTTTAATTTATATACACATTGTCATGATAATAGCTTAATTATTTGATTTAGAAAACCCATATGACAAATAATAAAGCATTATACTTACTTAATGATTGTCAAGAAAATATGAAGAACTGGCGAAGGCAGTTCAGCGGGATTTTACAATACCATTATTATAATTCATTCGCAACGTGTGTTTTCATTTAAGAAGTCATTAGTTTCATAATATCATTTAATTCACAAACTTTTTTTAATGGTTTCTTTTAATTTTTCCATAAAAATAATTTAAACATTTTCTTAGATCCTTTTGTTAAAACGTATACTTTGCCCAACAAAAGAATTACTAACCCTGTGTAGTAACATAAACCTGTGTGATTAACATTCGTAGCTTGTTCCTGGTACCTACTAATAGTATGTACGTTACAATTTCTACAAAAGTCTATTATATTTTTACGAACATACGTCACATTATCAAATATATATTATGAAATGACAGTCAATATTTTTGGTCATTTTAACGTGGGAACTACAATGTAGCTTAGTATCTAAAGTGATACCAAGATAAAATTTGTCAATAAGTTCTAACGCTTCCCTATTTAGTGTACACACACCCGTTATTAAACATTTAACATTAGCAATATTAAATTTCACACTAACCTTTTAATTTTTACTTACCATATTTTTGAGTAAGCAGATGCTTACCGTTAGATATTATTAAGCGTGTTTTTACGTTAAAAGTCAAAGAAGTGTCACCAGTAGGTACTACTCTTAAGTAATGATTCAGCGACGATGATAACGTTTTAATATTCATTTAAATGGGCAGAGACAAAACTGTCCAGTACATTTTTCTCCTCTGTTTGGCAATCGATTGTAATTTTTATTTGATAATCAAATTATTGACGAGCTTTAGTCTCATCAATAAAGAAAAAAGTTGAAATAATATCAGGCCAAATAAGGTTATTAAGGCATTGTCATGTTAATTCGAATAGTTCAAGTTTAAATGGCACTATTTAATATTTTTTCGTCTATTATTGATTAATATATTTTGATATTTTTGAAATGTATTTGTTTGTCATATTTAATAATATATACTATAAAGAAGATCAAAAAAGAAGTATATAAAAAATATTATAAATACGCACCCTCTTGCCGCGCCACGTAAATAAAACAAACCGGGCACTTTACATACGCTCGCGATTCAACCTGAGCCCAAGCGAGTGATGAGCCTTTAAAAGATGAATGGTCATTGGTCATGTATGTCTTTTTACTCGTCTTTCATTGTTAGATAAGCCTTTTTGGGCTGTTTTTAATATTGGATACTCCAAATTAATTTTTGATTGAAGATTTCGCCATTAAAGTAGTAAAAAGACGTATGTGCAACTGCCAACTTCCAATACTGCAGTAAGGACCCATCGTATCAGACTCTTCATTTAAATTAATTACCATCATTCAGCTAATTGCAATCCACAATTGGACATAAGCCTCTCCGAAGTTCTCAGCCTCCCGCATACAGCCGGGTCCGGCCACATTCTTCAGGTTAATGAATAAATTGATAACTTAACAATCAAACCTAGCAAAAACAGAATAGTACAGTATCTTCTTTTTTTTTATTTATTTTCGTGGCTGTTGGTGATTCTTACAATTATCAATTAAAAAGGAAATAACAGTAGAATTTGTTTTATCCAAAGACGCAATATGTTTTCATCAAATTTGCAATGATGATTATGCTTACAACAATAATTAAACGAGTAAAAAATTAACAAAACTTCCAATTTGCGCTCGTTGTTCGTCAAATGTTTTTATAAAAGGGGACACCCCTGCTAATTATGTGATCATCACTTGTGGTGTAAAATTATACAAACCATAAATGCAGTGAGTAAATTTTTAAACGATCAAGCTTGCGTCAATAACGTTTAATCAAGTAACTGAACCCATTTATTAAAATAAAAATAATGGTAGGACGTAAGGTGATGAAACTTAAAGGACTAGATGAACCAGTCGTACTACATTATTGCTTAAGACTTGTTACTAAACTTATAATTTTCTTGTTTTAAAACTATTTTCTGATTGTAACTTTTTAATTAAAAAACTATGTCGTAAGTTTACAATCAGTAGTTTATCTAGTGTTTGCTTTATTTTATATTTATAATAATTGAAATATTTATCTAACATAGAACCTATTTTGTCAAAACATATTCATTCATACTTTTTATATGAAGGTAAAAGTTGTATTGAGTTTGTTTTATATATTGCACTTTTATAACTTATTTATATATATTTTTAATTATTATTAGTTAGTAATTTTAGAAGATCAACTTTTAGGATCAATGTGCTTATAATCTAATTACACTGGCCCACTAAATGTTAACTACATTATGAAAACTTTGGATTTAAGTGCAATTAAATGATTACGTATTTAATGCTTTTGAGCAATTTGGCATTTGATTCATAACTTTAACGACCTACTAAAGCCTAGCCTAATTTAAAGATCTCGCACACACTTCAAATAAGTCGTCATTCGCAGCTGCAGCCTATGTTCACCCCCTACTGGGTATGTGCCGCCTCTTATCCATGCTTCTCACGATCCAACCCTAACATTATCTAGGTTACCTAGCCCTACTTTTGCTGCCAATAACTCCGAGCACTTAATACTTAGTAGACTCGCTATGCCTTTAATAAGTAATACATACCATCAAATAACCTTATTTTTAAGAGGAAAAGATGATGTTGCGCCACAGTGGGACATTTACGAGTTGTTATTTGGTTTTTGAAGTACTAGTACCGCTATGACTTTGCCCTTTATTATGTATGTATTAAAACTGTAATTAAAAAAATAAAAACCTTTATAACAAAAAGATAGAAGACCTCAGCACAGCAATTAGACATGTTGAATTGTACACTGTTGTACTTTACTTTGTTGTTTTCTTACTTTGAATAATTTTATCTATTTTAATGAATATTTATCAAATACACATAAGGATAAAAAAAGCTTTTCAAGAATAATCAGTAGGTAAAAAAAGTTATTTTACACATGTATCCGATAAGGCTTTGTCGTGAGTTACCATAATGCCGAAAACAATGTCATTAACCCGTTGCCATATCAACAGCTGATGTATTTTTTCACGATCTGTATCAATCACTGATGGTCAATTAGACTTAAAACATTGAACGATACAAAACTAAAGGTCAATCTTGGACCGATGAACAAAGGGATTTTATTTTATTAATTTTTTAAAAAGGTTTTTGAACGTTATTCAAAATATTATTTTCATGTAATGTAGGTACCTACTTCATAATTCGCATCATTGTTTTATATTTCCTCAGTTAATTATTCGTACGTAAAGTAATTTGGGTTATTAATAACTTTGTTTATAATTGCTTTAATTGTAACATAAAAAACGGCTAAGTTATTATACTTCTAATTTTCATTAATAACCAAGTTTAAGATCATTTATAAGCGAAGCTATATTTTGTAGTAACAAAAAACCACGTTAGATGGACGTAATATGTAATAATTCTCATAATGCGTTAACCATATCTCCTTCGTTTAAGCATTAAGTATAAAGCTTTCAATATCAACTCATTAAAATTTTCGGCATTATATTGTGTGAAAAAACGTACCTACGTCAACAGAATACTGTATATGTTCTTTGATATCTGTCAAAAATGTAAATCACAATATTCAGGAGTAAATTACAAGTTACTGTTACTTAAATTTAGGTTATTTTGTAATCGTGATTAATAAATAAATACATGCTCATGATAAGGAAGAGTTTATGCTTTTCGTGTAATCAGAACGTAAATGCGTATGTGAAACGTTTATTAAATTTGGGTACTTTCTCGCTTTTGCAACTAACTGAAAATTAGTGATGTGACTGAGATTAATAAACTATATACATAAGATTAAAACGCGAGTATTAAAGTCGAATTAAAAATAATGTTTTTTTTTACAAATGCATAATTGATTTTTTATTATTTCTATGAGAATTTTTCAAGTATAGGGATAACTTAACAATTTGATACTAGCATAATTTAAGAACATAAATGAATAGTTATTCATTTTAGGTTTTATTTATGAAGCAGTTTCAAAAATATTTGTTGTTACTTTATAATTAATTAATTATTAACCCATTTAAAGATTATCAGGGTAAATGAAGAAGCAGAAAATTTAAGCCTTACTACGAGAAAAATTGTCTAAATTACGCTAATGTATGATACCACTATGCCAGGGGAAGTAGAGTTAGTAGTTAATTTTAACGGAGACTAAAAAATTAGTTATTTATATAAGTATTATGCATACTGCTATAGGTACCCATAAAATAACTCAAGTGATTCCATAATATAATCCACGTCGTCTGTTATCGTAAAGCAGAGCTTCATTAAGTAGATATCCAGTATGTACGTTTCAAAAAGAAATAACTCGTCAATGACGATAGCACATTGAATAATTTCTTAAGATATTTAAATTAATATAGGACAGCTTTCTAACTGTAAAATATTTTTCTCTACAAATAACGTGATATTTTATATAAAAATTTTAACAAAAAAAGAAAAAAAACCGATGTTAAAACTATAGAAATATTGTCATTTAGGCTATATTTTATAACACTGGTCGTAGCCCTTTAACGATAAGCTTGATAACCTGTCATTAAATAATGAACACTACATGAAATAAAGATAAAACAAACTCAACAAGTTTCATCTTCATATAATAACATACTTTGTAAATATTTTGTTTAATGGTTATTATAGGCTATTCAATCAGTATTCAACTTAATAGGGTTTCAAACACATCAATCTTCATTTTCATCAACTTTTTTATAATTTTAAATTCCGTCTATGGTACTGTCTGTGCTCATTAATAATGGTAAAAATATTTTCTTAAAACAGTATGTAGTTTTTGCATTATACTTTGACTATATTTGATTTCTAGTTGATTGATCTATTTTTTATAAACAAAATAAGTATGCAGCCAAATGGACCTGGGACCCGATGGTGATATCTATCGCCCATAAACGCCGCGCCGTAATCTTTCCTTACATCGCCAATGCACCACCGACCTTGGGAACTAAAATGTTACGTTCCGTGTGTTGCAGTTACACTGGCTCACTCACCATTTAAGCCAGAACATAGAGTTTATTAACTCTTATTCGTGCATGCATATAAGCGCTATATCAAGGCATCAAATTCCCGTCTGTATTTTAGTCTTCTTCTGCATACATTTGTTTTCTCTACTTATAATTATTTATCTATTTCTATGCAAAATATAAATTTTTGCATCTTAATCGAATATTTTAATGAGTTCCGAATTTAAAAACATTATATAGAAGAAAAATAATATTTTGTTTAAGTGTAACGAGGCACCAAATAATATTGTGCCGAGTACCCAATGTACACTCTATTATTATATTATGTATATTATAGAGAACACTGTGTTTTTATGTCTATGTCTATGATACTCAAAAATACAACTACAGATTAGTTTTGTTATTTTAATTTTGAGCATTTAACGCATTTTAATTAGGGCCATAGATAAAAAAATAATCATTATAATATCGTAAGTAGTACCTACATTAAGAAGTGTATTTGTTGTAGTATAATATTTTAATGATTATTATATAATTTTTTGAAATGTAATAATAATATCCTATTTTAATATATTTAAACAATATATTTTACTACTAACAGTAATTTATTGCCAATTTTAAATATCATAAAAAATTAAAACATTTATGTGTAATATTTCTATTTGTAAACTTATTTAAAAATTCTAAAATATTTCCTTTGTTATATAATATATAATAGTTGTATCATAAAATATTGGAAATTAAATATGCATAAGAAATGTTGATGTTGAACTACAAAAAAAAATATCTGTAAATTCTTTATCACATTTTAGTTATTATCTATAGCCGGTGCAATTTTACGTTAATCTGTGACCACAAATATCGTTTCGTTACTTGAAGACGTCAAAGCTAAATTTGTCGATTCTTATTTATTGGATATAACTCAATAACCTTTTTATTATTTAATATTGTTAATAGCTATAATTAGATAACCGTCCTTATATATTTAATCATGCCACGCGGTTAGTTTGTAAAGCTGGATCTTATAATTAAATTTCAATGTCGATCGAATGTTATTTAGAATGTGCTTTTTGTAACCCCATTATTTATAATAATTATTAATATTTCAGGTAAATATACCAATCACAAGGGTCGCAATCGTAAGTTTACCAGTCCAGAGGAGTTGGAAGAACAAAGAAAGCAGGAAGAACAGAAACAAAAGCAAGTATATTACAACTAGTAATGCCCATTCATGATTGAATCACCTTCACTTATATTAACAAAGAATTACAAGAATAGAGTGGAAGTTGCTTCCAAACAAAGATTTCGAATTGTATAAAAAGAATAAAAATAGTTTTTATCCTATCATGTAAAATCACCTCCAGTATTTTAATAAGAAGCATTTATGTTTCAGATGGAGGAAGGAGCATGGTGATGAAAGCTCTAGTGAAGAAGAGTCTGAAGGGAACAAATCTGGATCTGATGACAGTGACGATAGTGATTCAGATGAAGATGTAAGGCATCACATAAGCTTATATATATAATATTTTGAACAAATTATGAGATATATTTAATTTTATGGTCTTAGTTTTCAGGAAATTAAAAACATTTCACATAGCAAATCTATAACTTATTATCTTACAAGTTGAAAGTTTCTAACAGCTACTTATTACTTATGTATACATATAATATTTACAATAAATATATAACATAAAACAAGTAAATCTTATATATATTTTATTGCATATATAAGATTGAGAGACTGGTATGCTTACAAAATCATTAATTTTAAACTTAATTTTTTATACAAAATAGGCACAGGAAACATTATAAATTTAACATTTACTGGTATGTATGTTAGTGTCTTACTTTGTCGTAAATAATATGGTACTTTTCAATTTACAGCACCCCACCAAAGCAAAGGGAGTTTCAGGCCTCATTGAAGTAGAAAATCCCAATCGAGTAGTAAAGAAAAACAAAAAGCTGTCTAATTTAAATAGTCTTCCTGAGGGCGAGAAGCCCCAACTTTCAAGGTTAGAATTGAAAACAAGATTTGATACACAGTAGCAGCTCTTTATTCGCAGGGCATATGTTCCATAAATATGCCGCAAATACAGAAACCATGAATACGGAATGGTAATTTTTATGGGGTTATAGGAGATACATTCCCAGGTGATGAATTAAAAAAGGAAATACATTAAAAAATCTGTTAAATTGAAGTGTTTGACCATACATATTGATTAATTACATATTATCTGCAGGTTTAGGCAATCATTTAAATAATAGAGTATTTTTTCTTGCTTGGTAGTTTTTAAAAGCTCCTTCAATTCAGACTGATATTCAGCAGTCATATTAGCAATTTTCCTCTTAAAAACAAGACTAATTTCCAAAGGTGGATTAATTTTCATAATCAAATTTTTTTATTCCTCAAATAGTGAAATCGTGAATGAAGGAAGCACGTATAAGGAGCTTTTACTGTACTATGTAAAACAGTTAAAAAGAAACTTGTGAGCATTAAATAGAGTAATGCTTAGTTAATACATTCAAAATATGATTTGTTTTGCTTTTGGATAGCAGAAGTGTTTAACTGGTAGTTACAATGTTTTGTTAAAACAGTATCTGTCATCTTTATACTATTTTACAGCATTTCATTCAGTCTTCTGGTCAGTAAGGAGCAAACTCATGGTAGCTAAAATAATTGTGGAACTAGTAGTTCCTGAGATGTACCTTCTAGCAGCAATTTTTCAACAGTATTTAATCTTTGATAAATGCAACATTTAGCATTTATCAAAGATTTGATTATCATGAATTCAGTAATGACAATGGTACAAATAATACAGGCGTGAAAGAGAAGAAATTGAGCGTCAACGAGCAGCGGCCGCTTACCAAAAGGCGCACGCTGAAGGCAAGACTGACCAGGCTCGAGCGGATCTCGCCAGGCTCGCAATCATTCGACAGCAGCGGGAAGAGGCGGCCAAGAGACGTGAAGCTGAAAAGAAAGCTAAAGAAGAGACGACGACTAAGAAAAAGTGATTATACAATTTATTTATTCACTTTACACTTCATATTTACTGTCTGATATAATTGATTGAGAGTCCAGAAGTGACTTTAAAAACTCCAGCACCAAAAGTTTTTTGAATATCAATGAGAAGTTGGAGGGAACACCGATGGTTATCTTAAATCCCAATGCATGAATAGCTGTATTTGCATGATTATATATACTGTATAGGTATATACTTATTCGATTATAAGATATAAATTTTCTTTTACTTTCGTTGCTTGTCTTATTGAATTACAAGTATAGCCTATTCCAACCACTTAAGGAGTAAAAACAAATATTCATAATATCTAACTAATACATCCTTATCCATAGGATTAGGATATATTATTCAAGCACTGTTTGTAGTTTATCTTTACTCTTTCTTTAATTGGAATACAATATAGGCATATACGAAGACAATATCATAACTTTTGTTAATATACTCCTTTTTGTTTCAGGTAGATAAATAGTCAACATTAGTCTATAACAGGAATGCCATTTTTGTTACATTTGGCGACTTTCGAATTCATTATAATCGTCTCAGATCCATTGTCTATGTGATATTTGTTTCAAATGATAAAATTGATTAAAGCAATAATTTAGGCGAAATAAATTAAATCTTCGATTATTTGAAAAAAAATCCTCGTCCATAAAAATGACTGCCATTTTCTATCGACATAACAAATATCACAAAATTAGTTTACTACATTTTAATATTACAGATTATAAATATAAAGGATTCTCACACGAGAAGTCGACGTCTTACAATTTGGTAGATTTTCTACTGCACAATTTGTAAATTATTAATTATGAATATATATTCCACAATTACGCATATAAAAATAATGGTTTAAAGTAAGGTACGTTGATTATTTTGTGTTATATTTAAGACTCTATAATGAGTTTAAAATGTGCAATTTTTAGTGCATATATTGTTTTAAATATAATAGCTAATTTACAATGTTAATAAATGGCAATAAATATTTTTTTTCAATAATATTTCATACCTGGCAACTTTAAGACCAAGTGCGATTTTTCTTCTGAAAATTGAAAATTTGGGACGAGTTAAGTTTTTGTCTTATTGAGTTGGGTTAACTTATGTCACATAATTATGCGATGCTATTGTTGGTATTTCGAAAGTTAAAAAATGAAAAAAATCTTAAAGAATGTTGTAGAAAATTACACATTTTTTACCTTAATTGCTGTCTTTTTTTTATAAATATGAAATTATTTTAAAATATTCGTTACAAATATCATGATGTGAGAATAATAATAAATATGAAACGGATATATCCGTTATGATTAATAATTATTTTTTTATTAAACGAACGCATTGAAAATAGCATAGTTTACTATTGTATTTTAATTTCAATATGAATTCTGTATGATTTGCTAAGATCTAATTAATTGTTAGATAGTCACACTAGACAATTTTATATGCGAATGTGTATCTGTATAATAAATAATGAAAGTAAATTATCTGTATCTTATATCAATCCTATTACATAATACAACAAAACCAATATTATCAATTAACATCGAAATTGAACTTAATCATTTGACCGACTACCATGAAAATTGGTACATATATGTCATGGAGGAGATTGTTATAATTCGCCACTAGATGACGCTACGGTACATCAACTCCTGTTGTTCAAGCAATCGCCACAGCACAGGTAGGATAACGTCTCCCCGAGGGGTTTGCTAGTAGATTATATAGGCATTGGAAGTGACTAGATTAAATCTTTGTCATTATTGTCTATGAATATTTAACTAGAACACTTCGATATTAATATAATATTAATTACGTTATGTACCGTGGAACACGAGGTGCAATTATTATCCTCGAACATTGATTTTGTTGCTTAGAAATATATAATAAGACAACATAATGAACAAGAAAAATATTAAAATTCTGTGTGAATTAACATCAATATTTTACCTTACGTGAAAATTTCTGCCTGTTCACTACTGTTAGCCTTTCGAGGCTACTTCGTTCTAAAAATAAAACATACAAGGGAGACGCATAAGTTGGGGCCTAATCGCTACGACAGCGATCTCTTCCAGGCATAAGGTAACTAAAGCTGAGGAAATAAAATAAAGAATCATAGGGTGCACTACGTATACGACGTCATAATTATATATAAACTAAATAAACAAGAAACGTGGAAACGAAACATAATATTAATACTATAAAAAACTAGAGACATAACACCCACGCAGCTCTTAGTGGTTATACTCTCTTTGACGCAGTACACAGTACGCAGATCTCAGCACTAGTTATGAGCGAATGCCATTTTTTGTAGTCAACTCTGCTGCGGCCTTAATAAGACAAGTGATTTAGGTATCGTCGATTTCAACGGATTAGAATTGACATTAATTTTGAATTTGAGTGAAGATCCTTATTTATGTCACTTTTGTTTATAGTAACACTGACCTGGCAAATCCAAAGCCGAGATATTTAGATTCAAGTTTATATTTAAAATTTACGTCTTGTTCGACGGCGAGTTTTATTAATATTACTTATGTAGGCAATATCAGCTACCTGTCGATATAGCACAATTAATATAATGGATGGGTCTTAACCGAAGGGTTTAAATCCGGGCAACCTTCACTGTATTTTTTTGTGCCTAAATTCTGTTCATAACTACTCGTCCGGCCTCACACTACAATAATGGGCTATATACCTACAACTTTTATATTAAAGAACAACCAAAACAAGAAAAATCATTGCTTTTTTGGCTAGAAAAACTGAAATTCTCAGCTTTTCTCTAATATAATATGAATGTATCATAAATACAAACCTTCCTCTTGAAATACGCTGAACCGCATTAGTAGTTAAATAGATCTAAGCGTACAGAAGGCGGAAAGCCTTTATTGCCTATATATTTACAGTTAAAATTGTATAAGATTTAAATGCTACATACATGCTTTGTGCTGCTAATAAAAAAAAAACTTGACAGAAAAAGAACCCAATAACTTTAAATATTGACTTGACCCTCGATTCGTTTAGTAGATTCGCCCGTAACCGTGCATGTTCTACAATGACATATCAGCCAGTAACAGAGTACAGCTATCTGCGGACTTGTCAATCTATTGACGAAAACATTCAGTACGTATTTTAATAAGAAATGAAATGTTTAAGTAGACTTATTTCGTCTGTAACAGCCAGTTAAAAGTAAAAGACGTAAGATAGATGGCTTTGCGGAAATTTTGAAAGTTCTCCAATAAATCTTCAGTTTAGGGACACGTTTACTATCTCATCGATAAAATAAGTATTTGTCAAGTTCTCATCTACTTTAGGGGCTATTTAAGTAATTTAGAAGTTTTTAAACTCAAATCCAGCCAGGAATTGTAGTCTTACTGTAGGCTTGGCATTTATTTCTAGGTCAACAATATTAAATAGACCTTTTGTCCTATTTATTATTTTTATTAAATAGTATCCATTATAGCTATTATTACTAAGAAAATAACAAGAAAATATTAAATAGTTTCATTACGAAACAGTCAAAAATGTGCCCATGGCTTATATATTTAAATTTGAATAATTTTAACTGCCAAGGTTAAAATTTTTTTATTACATCAACCATTTTCATCAGTGATTTTCTATATTCGTTCCTAAAATTGTTATATACAATGTTAAAAAAATATAATTGTGATATATTTCTGAATTCGGCACCTTCCAAATATTGCCACTAATAATTATATTAAAATGTAAAAAACGATTTTTTCTTTAACGCAATATAGTATTTTCAACTTTCGATGCAATCTTATTAATAACTGTACATACTGTACTGTTTTTACTAAATGCATATGTATGTATACACGGTACATATACCAAACTAACATTTTTTTACAATTTTTGTGTGTCTGTCTGTTTCGGCCAATCTCTGGAACGGCTGGGCCGATTTTGGCGGGACTTTCACTGGCAGATAACTGATGTAATAAGGAGTAAGGAGTTTTATTTTAGAATTATATATAAAATCCAAATACTGTTACTGTCCAGTGTCGCACGCAGCCCTCACGCATGCCACCACTCCGCCCTAACGTCGCGTCGGTACTAGTTACTGTTTTCAAAGTTACCAAAGACTTAATATCACAAAAGTTGCCTTATAGAGAATTAATAAGTTCAAGTAAAATCAGCGACTGAATAATAAATAGCACGAAGTCGCGGGCACAGCTAGTTGTACATATAATTAAATCTGATGCGTAATGCTAAAAAATCACAGAACAATGTCAAAATTCAATGAATGACTTCATTAATATTTTTACTCAATATTCAGCCGACTATTTGTTTTCGGAATATTCCTCAAAATCTCCAGATTTTTTTATCCTAAGAAGTATGTACCGAAAACCTTAAAAAGCAATGCGGTTGTTACTTTTGCGGTTGAATCTTTTACTTTAACTCATTTTGTACCTTTATAAGGAATATGGCATAGTTCCCAAGGGAAAACTAAGCGCCCGCAAATTACGGTACAGCGTAAAATTTTAACAAAAATTACTACGCCGTGGTTGGTTATTATTGTTGAATGTCGGTAGAGTGGTCATAATGATATTCAATTCATCTTTAAAAAAAGAACTTCAGACTTTAAGGTTAATTCTCAACAAATTAAAATTGTGTAAATATATGAACGTATATAATTCGTTTATTATCTAGGGATTTTAAATAAACAATATTTATACAGATATAAAATAACTTTTGTTTCGAAGATTTTTCAAATTTTTTCAACTATTTTACTTTAAAGGCAAACGGACTCACACGATGCTAAGTGGCCGTTCGTCCAAAGAGTCTGGGACTGTAATAAATCTAATGCTTCTCGAACAAAGGAATCTAATTTAAGATGCTAGGTCCTGGAGCCTGTAATTACCCTAACACGCTTATAATTTTAAGCGTAATAACAATACAATATGTGGCGGTATAATAACTGGAAGGCATAGATGTGATTATCGCTGAATTTATTTCAAAAGAATGTCTATTATCAGTTGCTTTTGTAGTGTCTCTCTCTAATTACACACACATATATATTATGAAAAACTATTGATTCAAAACCCTCATCTCGCACACATATACATATATATAAATAACATATGAATCAATTAAATTTTAGTATTTATATATGCACAAAGTTTAGTGTTATTCATTTAGTAGCAATTCAAATAAGTGTGTTTTAGTAATTTTAATATTTCGTATAAGTGTATTGTATACTGGTAGTGCCTTAACATAACAAAATAAAATATATTTTTTTAAGAACAATAATATTACCAATTTCCTTCAGCTGGACAAAAACATTTCTCGTAATTAAAATAGATCTGCTACCCTGAGCGTTAAAAATATTATAAAACAGGATTTTTCTATAATGGAATTACAAAAGCTATGATATGCAAACGGGCCAGCAAAGCCCTGGTAGATATTTTAATATATCTACGTGCTTGAAAGTCTGACTACGTTGTTCATAAAGGCCGTAAATTCTCATTATACTCACACTGCCCGCGGCAACCGTCAAACTATGCTAATTTAACATACACCTCCCATGAGCTCTACCTGCTGTACACCAGGATATACGAATAAGATATTTTTAGGATAAATTATAATAATAATAAAATAAATAAGTTTATGTTTAAAAATGGAACGGATTCTGCGTAATTGCTCATGCGAAATGAGGACATTATTAAAATATATTAAGTTAAATGTCACTATTGGAAACTAAAATAATTTGTTGAGCTCGCAGAGTACCGAAATACTACATAAAGAGAAACTAATTTCAACATTTAACAAGTATAACCCGCTGGAGCTTAGTTTGAGTCAATATCGGACTCGTATTTTGTTGGTTTTTCCGAATTTGTACTTCGAAACGAATTAAATATTCGATGTTTAAATAACATTGTGAAATAACGTTGAAAAAAAAGTGCTTTGAATTTTTTTTTCAATTTTTTCTCATGACGCGTGAACAAAGTAAATTTTGATAAACTTTTTTGTTTTTTTAATAGAACCCAAAATTGTTAAATCAGTCTGTGACTTAAAAAAATATTAATATTTTAGACACATTATTTCGAAACAAGCTTTTATACACTAAATTTCATGCCTATGTTGTTGACCGTAACATTGAGGAGTTTCATTGCCTGGGACCAATCCTGGGTGTAGAATCAGAACACGGTTACCATAAAAAAAACTGAACCAACATGTAAAATTTCAACTCCGTAGGCTTACAAGATTTCAACCGTCAAGGTGTCTCGGTAGCATGCTAAAGCGATCCCGTGGAGCCTACCAAAGAGACGAAGAGGGTACCGCTGTTTTTTTAGTGGGTATTCCGGTGTATTAGGGCACCACCTATAACACATACCGCCTCACTGCACGTGGGGAATCGCGTAATGCGTTTTTGCAGCGAGAAAAAAATACTTTAAAGATTTGACTTAAAGAAACAAACATTGCAAGATAAATAAAATCTCGTAATAATTTAAAATATGGAATTTTGATATAACAAAAACATTATTAGTCGTGAAACGGATGAAATTGGTTTTTCCTGTTGTTATAAATAATAAATAAATGAAACGGTCGAACGTTTGAGCCAAATATAATTATAACTTTCCAGGAGGTTTCACCCAAATCACAGCTTGCTGATTTATATTTCACGCACCTCCCGAATTTAGCGGTTGCGAATGTCACGGTCGGGGACACTCATAATGAGTGAAATATGGTAATACATGAGTGATAAATTTTAATTTCTGTTTTTATTTTCACTTCTATTTTTTGTTTTACCATTTTGTATTGATTTACTGATCTAGCAAGAGTCTTTTATAAATGAGATTTTATTTGTTCAATCAGATATCTACAATAAAATAATTATAAAACATATTACTAGTTACTGTTTTCAAAGTTACTGATACAAAAAGTATTATTGACAAATGTGGCTGACAGGAATGAAAATATTCGAATTAATTTGTAAGAAAATATTTAGGGGCCTCCACTCAACTGTTCCAAGGCCTCCAGAACTTAAATCCGGTCCTGTGTTCAATTAAGTAAAAACAAGCATTTCAAAATTCACCCATAATTAGTCTCCTAATAATAATTTATTAATTTTTATTTTTATTATATACTTCATATGAAAAATGCTAATTAAGCAGTATTGCATAGCGTAGTACTTGTACTATTTGTACTACTTCAATCGGGCAGCCTTAAGGCTAATTAGGCATTTCGTCCAGCATTACTTAAGTTAAGCATTTTTATATTTAATAACTTAGTAGTTACAAAGATAATCTGTGGCAACAATAGAATGTATATACGCTACGAAAATGAGGATAAAAAGCTTTGATCTCTTCTAAACTAAAAGCTTAAGCTATGATAACCGGATTACTCTAATGTAGATACCTTTCTATGCAAATATTTTAAATGAGTAACATTAAATTTTGCAGCCTCAATATTCGCAGTTTCATTTTCTAAAATGAAGCCTTTCAAATTCATGTAACGTTTGCACTACTTAAATATTATCATGTTCCAACCTTATAGAAGTTGACTACTGTATTTATTAGAACGTAGAATTAGTATAATAAAAAAATATAAAATTTATTATTTTATATTTTACATTGATTGTTCTATTTTTAACACCTCTTTGATAAAAACAATGTTTATAATTCGAAACCGAAAATATAATCTATTTGTGTACTTCCAATTATATATGTACATCCCATAACATACACATTTAAATTAATTGATGATTTAATATAATATAAATCTATTACATCATACAATCAACTTCATATCGAAATCGAATACTAACTCGAATATATATGATTTTGTTTTGATAAATTTTATATCTTAATTAAATGGCGGCTATATTACAACGCAATTTAATTACACCGGGCAAGCATCACTTTGTGTTTATAACGCACTAGCTATTACCGTCCGCTTTGCTGAGTAAAAAGGGGGAAGGATTAAGGGATTACCATCCACGGATATTTCAGCGTCGATTGGTCATAGTTTCATACCGATACGTTCAGTAGTTTTCACGTAATTGACGCACAAAGAAAAAAATATATACGTAGATTACAGATTTGATGATGAAGGAAAATATTGTGGAGGATACTTGTATCCGTATAATAAAATTATGCCATATGACTTCTACGTCCAAAAACTCGCATTGGATAACGTGACCGGATAAGCACAAAACTTCCCCATAACAGGAGAGAGTGAAGACTTTTGCCCAGCAATGGGATACACAGGCTTTTACTTTATTTACCAAGGATATTGTTTAATAATACACAATTTAATACTATATTCTCTATACGGATATTTATTTTTGTCCAGATATATTGAGGTGACTTTTTATAAAACTCTGATTTCGCTGAGTATTTGTCATTGCATATATGTCGGGAGATAAAATGGGCGAAGATGGAAATGGGTCGAGTATCTGTGAGATTAAAGTAGGTACACAACTACACATTTCTGGCTATCAACGGACCCAGCATTTCACTTCAAGATAGCAGACATACGTTATTGCGCTTTCTATTTGATTTGTATGCTCTTACATTTATTACGATTCTTTTTGAAATATATATTTAAATTTCGTTATATGCTCAAACGATATCATGACATTTTATTTTATTCGGATCGCGCACTCTCAAATGATTCATAATCCGAATACTGAAATATTTTAAATAAACGTATACCAAAAATGTTATGTAATATGCTTCCATGTTAGTTTGATATTGGTGCTTTTTTCCGGAATCGTATGAGTAAATCTGCCAGATTTTCATTGGAGGTTAAATGATGCTCTAATGAGACAGTTACCAACTTTGAAGTAGATTTATTTATAAAATAATTTTTGAGTCTTTTCTTACGGAGTACAATATTTATACATCACGCAACGCACTTATATTAGGATTATCGCTCCAGAAGACTTGTGATCTCAAATTAATTGTAAAAAAATACACATTTTATAAGAGTAGCTATCAAATATTCTTATACTATCTAGTTTTAATAATAGATACTTAATATACATAAGAACCACCAAGATATTCAGTACTCCATAAATCTAGTTAGGTTTACTCATCTTCAATTAAGAGCCGAGATGGCCCAGTGGTTAGAACGCGTGCATCTTAACCGATGATTTCGGGTTCAAACCCAGGCAGGCACCACTGAATTTTCATGTGCTTAATTTGTGTTTATAATTCATCTCGTGCTCGGCGGTGAAGGAAAACATCGTGAGGAAACCTGCATGTGTCTAATTTCAACGAAATTCTGCCACATGTGTATTCCACCAACCCGCATTGGAGCAGCGTGGTGGAATATGCTCCATACCTTCTCCTCAAAGGGAGAGGAGGCCTTAGCCCAGCAGTGGGAAATTTACAGGCTGTTTATGTTTATATCTTCAATTATGATTATGACCGATATTTTCCTTAATTTGTTTCATCTTCAAATCTCTAGAATTGATTCGTTATGCTGAAAGCTTTTACAAGCTGACTTCTAAATGTCAATATAGGATACTTATATCGTTATCAGAATTATACGGCGAAACTCAAGCGTCACAATTGCTGTTGTTATTTTAAAAAAGTGACCCAACGAATACTTGTCTCATGAAATCAATTTTGAAACGTGTTATATCACTCAAGCTTATTACATATTAACTTGAGATAAAACATCAAAAACGATTGCTTATTCAGCTACCATTAGCATCGGTTGGCTCGAAGCTGACAAGTCAATAAATCATTTCTCGGCGTAGGCATTTCTTGTCGATTTCATTGAATAGCGATTTATTTGCGAGGCGCTTACTTGCCGCTTTTAAAGCGCCTAATGCGCCTGTGGGAAATAAAACTTCCTTGTAATCTTGGCGTGTTTTTACAGCATTATTGGATTTTAAAACGTACACAGGGATTTCGCTTCAATCTATTCTGTTTTGTGTATTAAAATTCTGAATACATATATTTTTTTTTTGCACAAATTGGTATTGTTATTATTTAGTACATATTATATAATTAATCATCAAATTTATATATATATATATATATAATAACGATACGCATTGTGTTTTTTTTTAATAATTACTCGGTTCGCCGCTCTATTCGCCTATGAGTTACACAATGATCTATTTAATTTATATATAACAAATTATTCAACATATAAACATTCCATATGCCCCAGCAATATAAAATCTATAAACTGTTTTAATGTGTAAGTTTAATGTACTTAAATTAATAGTCGTTAAAAGAAATATATATACATACTAGCTGTTACCCACGGCTTTGCTCGCGTAGAATATGAATATATTTACAAATTAACTTCAAATATTAAGTTAATATAAAACCTCTTTGTATACCACATTGGTGTGTAATTCAGTCCTTAGGGTAGAACATCCAGAAACGCTTAAATGCGAATCAACTCATTTTTAATCGGTTGCCCAAAAATCAAATTTCATGCTTCTAACTTTAAAAATGAGGGACTTTCAGACTAACCTGTATACAAAATGTCAACACCTACTTTTTCCCTTCAGGCATAAAATATCAAGAAACGCTTAAAAACGTGTCTACTCATTTTTAAGCAGTGGCACAAAAATCAAATTTCATGCTTCTAACTTCAAAAATGACGGACTTCCAGACTATCCTGTATACGGAATGTTAACTCAATTTTTCCCTTTAAACGTAAAATATCCAAAAACGCTTAAATACGTATCTACTCATTTTTAAACACTATCCAAAAAAAGTTGCATGTTTTTAACTTAAAAAATGACTGACTGCCATAAAATCTTTCAACCCTTATTTCACCCTTAGTGTTAGATTATCTAGAAACGCTTAAATTCGTATCTACTCATTTTTTATCACCAAAAATAGAGTTTCATATTTCTATATTATATAAAAAAATGACGGACACTCTATACAAACTTTCAACCCTTATTTCATCTCCGTAGGGGTATAATATACAGAAACACTTAAGTAAGTATCTACTCCTTTTTAATCAATATCTCAAAAATAAAGTGTCATGTTTCTAACGTAAAAAAATGCGGACTTCCATACAAACGTTCAACCCCTATTTCACCCCTTTAGGGGAAGAATTTCCAAAATTCGATCCTTAGGTGGTGTCATGATATGTTAGTTTATAAGTTTACAGCCTAAAATATAAGTTTTATGCTTCTAGTTCTAAAAATGACAATACTTTCAATAACTTACAACCTTTCATCCCCCTTTCCAACCCTTTACAATACTTTTTTCCAAATAAAAAGTAGCCTATGTCCTTTTTCATTTAAATCGGTCCAATAGTTTTGGGGTGAAAGCGAGACAGACAGATAGACAGACAGAGTTACATTCGCATTTATAATATTAGTATGGATATTTATATCAGCAGTCACTATGTGACGCAGAATTGCTCCTGAAGATTAACACAATAAATATCTATCTCTGGGTATCTCAAGACACCGTGAAAAGACACAAATTCAGGTCGGCTCAGACCAACCTTTCCGATGAAACTAAATATAACGAAAAAAAAAATAGAAAGTATTCAAATATGTTAGAGTCAACATTTGGCTTATTCTCTTTATACTAATAATTAATCTGTGTTTACAAAATAAAGGTAGAATCTAAATATAAACTCAGTTCTATAGTGATATAATATGTTTAAAAAGGATCATTAATCTTTAGGGACAGACTTTTTATACGGAGATATATTTGTTACATAATCTCTCTATACAGAGAGTAAAGGGAGTTCTGTATATGTGTGGAATATCCCTTTATTTGTCTAAAAATAAAATATATATTCAAACAAAATACTTTTGACGGAACACGCATATCATGAGTTATTTAAAACATAATGTCTTTTGTTATCTTAAATAATTTTATGAGCACAAATTTTCAATTTGATATAACAAAATATGTCTTCGGCAATGTAAAGATTCAAAATTTGGAATTTTTTTAAATGAGACTGTACTGACGTACGGATAGTTTTAAAAAAAATGATAATCTGATTATCACTCGGAACGGTGTAAGGATTCTAACATTAGCCCATACATTCAAATATGTTCAGGCATTTAAAATGTATGGTGGAATAAATAAACTCACATACATACATGAAGGCTAAAAACCTTTTTAAGTAGTCGTCGAACAGACAATTTTGATGACTTTCAATTATCTATTCTGTACGAAATACATTATATTTAATCAATATATTATAAATAAATAGATCTTCAAGTCTTGGTAAGCGAAATACAAAGAGATGAAAATAGTTTAGCATGTTCTCGTATTTGCAAGACAATCTTGTGAACATTCGAACAATGCCGAGACAAATTGGTCTGACTAAAGAAGTATCAAACAAATTGCTGCATAGATCTGCATCTCTGCATCTGCACCTTTGATAGTATCTTATGCATTTACTTTCTTGTAACTCAAATCTTTGTTCTCCTTTTATGATATTACTATTAAAGTAATTTAAATATTTTATTTTCAAATATTTGAAAAATATATAACCGTCAATAAGTTAGTTATCTCGATACTTATTTAATTCTTCTCTTTTGTACATCTCACGTGTATTTTTCATCATTTACTTACCTCATACATTTACCCATGCCGAGATCAATATTATAATGCTCTTTTATAAATTAAATATTTTAATATATCCTGATTACGGGCCAATACTGAAATCGAATCGAATTCATCCACCAACCCACACAAATAAATACATTAAAATTCGTCGAACCATTTAGGAGGAATTTACTGACACACATACACACGTACAATAAAGACGTATTTATAAAAAATTATACTATTTGAAGTAAATAACACGGCATTATCTAAAATACATAACACATGTACTCAATCATAGATTAAATCTCTTCATCCTACAACTAACGTGGAAACAACCCAGATTGCATAAGGAATCGGGGTTTGTATTGGATATGCATAGTTTGCGCTCGAATGCCACTCAGGTACCCCGGGGATACGAGGCGGAGAGGCGAGCCGCATTCAACATTTTGATATTTTGCCACTTACTATGTGAGATGGAATTCTGTACGTAGTTACGGATAAGCAGCTTTTGTAAACTTAAGACTGGATGAAAATAAATAAAATTATAATCGGTATATATTTATATATCCATGTATTAACACTCCGAATAGCCCAGTGGATCGGACATGTGGATCTTTCACGTGTATAATTTGTAGAAAGAGTTCAAATCGTACTCGGCAATCGACAGTAGAAGACAACTGAACCTAATATACTAAATCTACCTCATCAAATAAACATAATTTATGTGATCGTCTTGTGTACGATCGTGCATCATTCATCTATATTTGTGCAAATTCTGAATAGTTTTTATGGCACGTGCGTTAATATTTCTGATATAGATATATATACAGAGTAGATACAATGTATGTGTGAGTGATAGATAGCACGTGATGAAGTAAAGTAACAGCTTGTACAGCTGGACTGAGGTCTCCTCTCCCTTTGAGGAGAATATTTGGAGCTAATTCCACCAATAGGGGTTTTCGGACGCATGTGGCAGAATTTCATTTACATTAAAGATTCACTTCATTTAAATTATAGAGGTTCCCGAGCACGAGACGAATTAAACACAAATTTAGTGATGATTTCCGGACTTGAACCCCAATCATCGCTTAAGATGCACGCCTTCTAACCACTGAGCCATCTCAACTCTTTTAAAAATGGATATTTTTGTTATTTTTCAACGTACAATAATTGTCGCGCGAAATGTTCAACTCGTTTGTTTGTGATTATTATAACTTGGCGCGACAATAAAACATTACTCAAAAACTTTACATTTGGAAACAAAAAACGTTAAAAAGTTAAAAACAGTCCCATAGTACAAGTACCATGCGTCATAATGATCTAGTTTTATAGTTATAGTCATTATAATTTTATAGCATTCTGTATTAATAATGCATGCCTGTTTTACGAACTTATAATGCATTTCAGTTCAGAAGAATGCAATTAACCGTCAAATAATGTTTAGCCGCGAATACCGATAGATTGTAAATATTTCATGTACTTAAAGTGATTTACGAATATAAATTAATTTACTTTGAGGAAGGTAGGATTAATAGCGTCTGACTTACACACACAGTATAATGTCATTTAACATATGTATTATTATAAAATCTGTAAATACCTGTCCTTATATCTGAGGTCAATTATATATCAAATTTAATTACGATCGGTTCCTGCCCTGTTTAACCGATCGTTTTTGAATTGCGAGTAACACAAAATCATAGTCGTAAGTTTTAACATCACATACCTACTTTCGCAAATTATGAAACGTTTTAAGTTTGGATGCTTTCGCATTATCTCGTAGACAATTATATTCGTGACTGAAACGAATTTCTTAAACAAATTAACCGAGTATAAATATTTTAACCGTGATGATGTAACAAACAGACAGACAAGAATTTCGTATATATAATCATTATTAGTAATCTGAAGTCAATTATTAATGATTGGTTCAAGACTGATTCATATTATGTTTACTTATATTAAAATAATTGGAATGATCATACTTCGCTTATTGAAAGTCCAACGTCTAATACCATTTTATACCGAATATGACACACTCAACAGGTATTTGTAACAATGATTGCTTTACAATTGTATTTTATTATTTGATACAGCCTGAAGGCGATCGTGTTATTTCCCTGGGGTGTTATATCCTCCATAAAGCAGTGAGTTTTGTAGAAACTAACACACAAACATTTCGAAACAGTTTTATGAATTTCACTATTGAAAAATGTTGAACTTTTGTCGGTGTAAAAATGTACACATTGTTCCATAAAAGAATGATTAAATCTGTGGTTAACAAGTTTATGTTTGTTCCTTGAATTAATACGTACGAACGTTATAATTTCGAGAACAAATATTTTATGCTTTACGAACATATATTATCGTACTAGGTGATGAAGGTAAACGACCTCCGTGCCTCGGATTAAAACCAGCCAATGTATCCATTAATTCGCATTAGAGCAGCGTGGTGGATTCAACTCCAAAACCTCAAGAATAGAGGAGACTTTTGACCAGTGTTAGATAATTTACAAGCTGCTAGTTTATTTAACTTTGCGAACATATATCACATTATCAAATATACATTAATAAGTGTCAGTCAATGATATAACAAACATCATCCTTTATATTTGCTCTTAATACACGGGGATCAGTTTATAAACTGGGTAAATAGCTCTTTTGTGTAGATCTCATCAATATCAACTGCAATACCCGAAATATAATGCAATTTCTGCTGCTTTTTTGGAAGTGTATATATAATATAATATTTTTAATGCAGAAATAATTGTGTAAATTAAAAAGGAAGAGTTTCGCAATTCATCTATATATAATTTATTTTTCTGTATATAATTCGGTATAAACCAATTGAGATTTAACTCATCTATTGTCTTTTATTGAAATCTACTTTATTGAAGCGATTAAAAAAAGTTAAGGTTATTCAATTATTATAATATTAATTATAAATATAAAACAATTTTGTAAAAAATGAACTCATAAATATTGTCGTTAAAACATTAATGCTACGTTATTATACTGCAGATTTTATTAAGCCGTACAGATTTTCATTTCGCAACAGAAAACTGTAGCCGAAATTGTTTTACAATATAATTACAGAGAGCCATTGTTCTGAAATACCGCCGTGCTTCGATTTACATTTAGAATGGCCCAATTTGTGCGGATTCGCTACTTCATTTGTTTTCATTTCAACATTAAATCCGTTGGAATACTATTGTTTTATTGCACATGAATGAAATTCAAAATTAATTACCAATAACTTTTTCGTTGAAAAATCTTGATAAATGCCAGTATCCGTGGACAAATGTATTGTAATAATGAACCTATTCATAGAGCCTTTGTTTCACGTATTCAACTTTTACAATTGCATTTAAAAGCTATGACTTTAAGTTTAATAATTTTCATGTACTTATGAGAACTATTAACTAATTTTTATTCTTTTTAATATTTGATACAATGATCCGGTAAAATTCTGTCATATTTATGTATTGGAGCAGCGTGGCAAAATAAGCTGAACCTTCTCCTCAAAAAATTGGTGTAGACCTCGCAGTGGAACATTTGCAGGGATTTTTTTGCATTTTATTTCTTTCGTGTGTTTTTACATACTTAGTTTGATTTTTAAACAGCAATTATTTATTATTATTTCCAATTTCACCCCGATGTTTTGAAAACATATGTGTATGTTATAGTCAAACCTCTTTTCTGGTCTAAACTACTACTGATCGGGAATACTGTTTAAGTACAGAATTAAGGCTGAAGACAGAATGCAAAAGATCAAAAGAAAATAGCCACTGTGGATTTGGTACAGTAAGGTTATATTTATGGTAGTCCACAACAAAAAAAAACTAAGAAATAACTCAAATATGTTTCACTAAAGATCTTTATTTGTTCTTATATTACAATTAACATTATGTACATCATAATAATTACATATATTGTTACAATCGTTAGTAGCAACAATAGATATGATACATGAAACTTATCTATCTTAGATCTGCACTGATAATTTATTTGTTATCTATTCAATCAACGAGTGAAACGGTTCCGTCACGTATCCATATTTTTATTTAATTTTGCTATTGTTATAATAAAGAAGAACGTACTAGAAAAATTCGAATTGTGGGAAATGTTAAAAATTTTGTAACTTGTTATATGAAAGAAGTTCAAATATAATAAGTATACCTATATCTAATAATACTATACGTGACAGGCAGCCGATTTAAATAAGGAATAATAATTAATGATTCATTATTATTAGTAGACTTCTAACGAATTACATCAATCATTTAACACAATGCTTCATTCATTCATTACAAAATATTGACGCTACATTTTTATACATTCAAACAATAATATATATATATTTTTTATCGTTATATTGTTATAAGTTATTAATTTATCATTTGGTATTTCTCAATTTGTCGAAAATTTCAGGTTCAGAAATGACAACCTTAAAGCTAGCTGACAGTTAAGTGTTGCCAGCTTCGAATTCGTTACAAGCCTAATTATAATTAATTAAGGATTGTCATGTGCTCATCGTTATAATATTTACAATTCGATTAAAACAGCTATTCTCTTAAAATCTATTTAAATATTAATAGATTGTTACAAAGAAGATAAATTTAGATAAAAGCTGAAAACACATATTAAATCAATGTTATAAATGAGATACAAATAAATTCTCGACCCAAATACATAGCGAGGTTTCTCCGCATAACAGAGCAAGTAACAGTAAATATTATAATTGAAATATAATTAACAAATATTATACGTGTATTAAACAACCATTGGCACTATATATTTAACATGTTTGTATGTTGTACATTACGGTGAAGCTTTTGGTTTAATTATTCAACTAATATTATTCGTATATACACGGCACATTTTGCTAACC
Source organism: Vanessa tameamea (assembly GCF_037043105.1). Classification (NCBI taxonomy): domain Eukaryota; kingdom Metazoa; phylum Arthropoda; class Insecta; order Lepidoptera; family Nymphalidae; genus Vanessa; species Vanessa tameamea. The sequence continues at coordinate 6,864,043 of NC_087317.1, forward strand.
TAATATCAAGCAAATCAAAACCTAGTCATCAGTGCATTTTATTTACATTATATAACTTATCTACATAAGGTACTTTAATCCACTTCAATTCAAACAAAATACAGACAAATGAATGTATGGTACATTGTCGCTACCACAAAATTATCGTTTATTGGGTTTATAGGCTATGTTTTAGTCAACGGCAAATTCGATCTCCCCAAAGTGCATTTGATTTATTTTCGATTCGAGATTAATCGAATTGGAAATAGCATTCATGTAGAGAATTGGATAATTCATTCGTTCAGTTAAATATTGTTGTAATTTCATAAAATTTCGTACAATACATTCATATCTTTGCATAGGACACAATTATAACACATAATATATTCGCTTATATATGGTATTAAGGGCATTAATCACGTCTCACAAATAGCACTCGAAGTATCACTATAAACCAACCACATTGGTTCGATCATTACGCTTCATAGAAGTCCACTGGTTTGTTATAAATGTGCTAAAATGTCGATTTCGGAGGGCGGCTGCGTCTGCATGTGTGTTTCGTTTAGTGCTGCAGAGCCGGACACCGTTACTATGACAGGTTGAGCCTCTGTATGCACGATAGTCACGAGATGTTCGTCTGGATCCTTCTCCTGTTCTGTAGGTTTAGGTAAGGCTTCTATCGTATCGTCGGCGTATTTGAGGTCAAGGGGAGTGAGAGTTGGAAGCGCGTCTGTCACCGTGACGGGTGGGTCCGCACGAGGCGCGCGGTATGATGGCGGTCCGCTATATTCGGAGCCACACCACGCAGCTCCTGTTGATCCCCTATTAAAAAAAAAACGATTTAAAAACTGTAAACTTAAAATGAATGCGATATAATCGTTGCCATTTTCTGCGTTTGTGGGTGGTTAAGCATCCGAACCAGCTTAAGTCGATATTTTTGTATATCAAACTTTGCAGATTGTATTGTTATGCTTCCATCAAAGATTTTAATCTAAAATGTAATTAGTGTTCCAATTTATGAGATTAAAATAAATAAATTCAAAAAGTTTGATCTTGATTTGTTAGCTAACGAGTGTATCGATTAACGATTAGCGCGGTACCTGACTAGACTGGCTGAGTTGGATCTATATGTAGGTGGCGGGGACACCGCTGGCGCACTTCTGTCTAGGAGAAGTAACCTGGAAACAAACGTTTAACTACTTCAGAACTAGACTTGTGTAACATTCGACAGTCACGAAGCAATTGTTATCTGTAGTTTGAATATTTCAAGGAGCTGAGAATTCAATTTAAGTTCTGTAACTATTGAATGACGTGGACTTTATACAAAGAAAAGGGAAGTATATGATCTTGAATCATGATAATGATTAAAACTAACATTGTTAGTTAATACAATATATTACACATATTGCTTTTGCTTTAGAGGTACTACTTATTGACTATTGAAACTAATTGTCTATTGAATAAATTGAAAATACCAACTAGGGTCATATACACTTGAGTTATTTAATTAATTATAATTTATTACTAGTTAATTTAAGAAATATCAATCCATAGATACATTTATTGCAACATATAGATTTATCGCTAACCCCGCGATCTCGTCTATCAATATTTGATTAGTCACAATAATATAATACTAGCTGAATCTGCGGCTTCACCCGTTCGAAATTTATATTTGTTTGGTAAAGTATTTACTCCAAGGGGATATCTATGGTTTGGTTTCAATTACAAATACTTTTTTTATTTTTAAATAATCTAAAAAAATGTGTTACTCTGATAGTCTTATATCCATTAATTTAATTTTCATTAATTTGTTAGATAATTAAAAAATTGTCATATGTTCTTCATGGGTTTAAGCGTGAAAGCTTAACAGACAGTTACTTTCGTATTAATATTAATGTAGATGCAAAAAGTAAAATCTTAAATAAAGTACAGTAAACAGAAATTACATATAAAAAATATAATGACAATGTGGGTTCGATTTAATTTCATTACAAAATGAAGGTAATTCAAATTACCTGAGTCTATACTCTTGCATAGATGCTTGGTAGGTGGGCGGTGGAGGCCTGTAATGAAACTCCGGATACAACATGGCCGCATAAGGATGGTGCGGGCGAGCGTAGCTCGGTGGAAGGCGGGATACTAAGCGACGACACGATGCTCGCCGGAGCCCCAGCAAAGCGCAGGGAGCGTCACGAGCACCCAATCGCCACGCTAAACCAGCCGCTGTCACTAGCACGACACCAATGCCTGAAAATAAATAGTTATATTTACTTACAAATCGAAAAGAATTTATTAGACGTTATATAACCTATTTATATTCTACAATAAAAGTCTGGATTTCTTCAAGGTATTAAAAAGAATTTGTCAGTATTTGTCGTAATGATGATACCCTTAATTGTGAACGAATTTAATTACTAATGATGTATTTAAAAACTAATCAGTGATTGGTCCATTTGATTAACATGATTGAACATTTTAATTATTATTGGATATTTTTACTTCTTTGATCTGTATTATTCATCCCGATCAATTATACTGTTAATTACACTGTAAGTATAACAAACACGTCTTAAAACTTGTACAATTTAAATATTATCTATTTATACTCATATAATATATTTAATATGTAAAATTGAACACATATTACGTGTTCAATTTTACATGAATCTATAAAGTTTTTAATAACAAGTAGATAAGGAAAATGTGTTGATAAACCTAATTAAAAGAAAAATGCAACTCACATTTACATTGACCTATTCTGTTAACAGATTTAACGCACAAAGGTGAAGGAAGTACGTAAGCGACTATTTAGATAATTATTTTTGAGCTCGTGATCACGAACAATACGTTCCGCTTTGATCTGCCGCGCTAATGGCTCGCACCTGTGCTATTGAAGTTCATAGAGAAAAGCATTACCTTTATAAAAAGCCTTTATCGGGTTCGAGCAACGTTGCAACAACGCTTTCGGTCAGTCTCGGTTTAATGGTAAAATATTTTTGATAATTATTCGTAGGAAGATTTATCATTTATCCGATTGTGATTTAACTTTGGTGAGTTGTTCTGTATACGCCTGAAAAGATTACTAGCTCAAAAATGCAAGACTTTTTTTTCATAGGGTTGTCCTTCAATATAAAGGTTCCACGTCGACTCACTATTCTAGCCGTTCGAGGCCGGAACGGTGCATTTTGTAGTTACATAAGAAATAAATATACGCTCATTTAGAAAATATATTACGTAAGGTTCATTAAATTGAATAAAAATAATAATGATAACAAATATTTTATTAGTTTCAACGAATCCCGTACAAATAGTGTAACGAATATTCGGTTAGTTCGTTAATCTACGGCACAGACTCTACGTTGATGTGTGAAGTTCACTGAGTGACGCGTACAAATTGCTCTAGCGTCAAAACAATAGATCGCTTGCCTGTAACAACATCATTTGTCCCCAACGCTAATGAAAATCCAATTAATTCAGCTCCAAAACTCATTCGAAGTTTAATTGAAAACTTCGCCCGATGAAGGGCGGAGGCGACTTCGTGAATGATGTAATGAGGTTTTGGCCAGAGTTGTTATTGTCATATGCAGAGCGAATATCCAATGAGTCTCCCCGGATTGTTTCACGGTTAATTACAGCCATTTGTTAGCGGTGTCGCTTTGAACCTAAATTTTATTAAAACGTGAACGCTTACGGACAACTGTCGGCAGCTGTATTTATAGCCACTCTTATTTAGTTTGCCCATAGTATAACGGACAGTTTAAATTTGATCGTTCCTAAAAAGAATAAAAATTGTGGCTCGGAACGTTCAGTGAACTGTTCAGCGATCAAACGAGTTGATAAGCAAAAAAAAAAACTTGATTGATAAAGTTAACCACGCTCTAATTTTGTGCTTTTTTTAAAAAATAAAGTGTTCGGTTTCAAAATCAATAAAGTCTTTATCATTATTTAACTCTAATTTATAAAACTACGCTGACAAAAGTTTTTATTAAGTTAAATTTTAAAACGAATCTTGTACTAAATAGCACTATATTTATTCGACATCATATGCCCGAAGTTAACGAATTACCTTACTTTTTATAAAACTGTTAATTCTATATTGTTCGAGGACTATGCGAATTACTTTTTTTTGTTTCGGGCACTATTGGCAACTTTGAAGTACCAGGATAGCATAAAATCCAAAAAGATAGTATTCACAATCGCCCTCCGTTGCGTATTACAAAATTATTCTGATTTTTCTTTACTTATGTACTTCTACTTTTGCAATCGATCAATATTATTTAAAAGTATTAATATATTTAATAAAAAAAAAGGTTAGCAACACATTTACTCTTCGTCCGGGATGGAGGAACTATTATCAGGCCAATGTTAATGAACCGTATTGTACTTTTTATTAGCTTAGGGCTTAACATTTTCCATCAAAATTACCCCTTATAGCTGCTTGCATGTGTCACCCACTGTAACCATGTGCGAGCGAATCAACATCTTCTCACCTTTACGGAAAATTCAAAATATCATTTATTTTTATGTAGTTCGTTGCCTAAATACCATGCAAGAAATGTTAAAATATGTAACACTTGCTTAAAGTCATCGATATTGAAAAGACGCTTTACCTAAAACCGTTAGTAGCAAATGTACCAGCATCCATACCACAAAATCGTACTACCTTTGTTTATATCGCATGCCTATATGTATAAATTCATTACATGCCATTGCTGTTTGGCGGTCGAATATTGATTGTGACATGGATTGTGATCGGTGTGTATAAATAGGAATAGTCTTTAATATTCCTCAATAACACCAAGAAAATGATATCCTAAGATTAGGTTATTCAAATAAACGAACCAACCTTTTAACTTTATATATTAGTATAGTCGGCATGAAATATCAATGAAATAAGGCTTATTAATAGGAAGTACAGAATTGTGTGCTTACCTATCATAAGTAACAGTAATGTGAGTGGTGCTCTCGGATGCGGCCTCAGTGCTCCCAACACAGCACCAGCGGCCACAAGACAGGCGCCAACAACACCGAGGAACAAGACGCATAGTCTAAGTGGGGGTCGACCGCAACACGACTTGGGAGCATTGCCCTCCCCTTCTGAACACGCATATGCTGCACCTCTTCCTGATCTGTAATAAAAAAAGAATTATGGTAAAGTTATTGCAGACTGTATATTTATATTTAAATCCGTCTGTATGAAAAATAATTTACGAACAAATATTGTATCAAACTCTTATTCAAACTGAATAAAAACGAAAACAAGAGTGCAAATAGAGCTGGTACTATTTTTTATACGTTCATTTAAACTAGGCTTAACGTTTATAAAAACAAAAGCATTCGTTTCCAATATATGTAAGTTTACCTCTCACATTATTTTAAATTTTGTAATTTTATTTATATAAAAGTTAAATAGTTAATTTAATTTAGGAAACTGTATAGGTCTTCAAAGTCAGTGATAACCAGCTTAAACAATAGATCGCATTACGTATGTACCCGATGTTCATGCATGATATAGGGCTTGTCTCCTAAATCCCATTTAACCTAGTACATCACGTCAGATTTCAAACCATCTGAGTTATGCCCAGTGTATGATAGAAACTTCAATGTAAAAATATTTCTTTGGTGGACTTTTTGTAACAACAAATGTGTTTTTTTTTTTGTACAAATAGAAGACGAATTATAAAATAAAAATAATTAATAGTTATTGTATAGTAAAATAAACGTTATGTGTGTTTAATTTGGTTTTAAGAAGTTAGGACGTGACAGTTTATTAAAAAAAAAATATCGGAATTGATAATATCGGGATTGAACGTAAATAATATTAAAAAAAAAAACCATGAAATAGACAATCTTGCTCAATTTATCACAAAAAAATATATAAATGTTATTAGAAACAATTTGTTACATTTCCCACGGCTGGCCATTGATTTGCTCTCCTTTTAAGGGGAAGGTACCGAAGCTTACATCACGCGTGATCCAATGCGGGTTGCTGGGTAATAATTTTGACAGATTGTCATCCGACATGACATGCAAGTTTCATGAAGAGGTGAACTAATTATAAACACAAAAAAATCACTTTATAATCTGTGGTTCTGAGAATATTTCAAGAAAATCGTATAACAGACAGACCATGATTTTTTTACGTTCGTTCAAGAGTTAAGTTGAAAATTGGTACTCGAAAAAGTTCTACCCAATTAAAAATACAAAATCTTTTGACCGCTTTTATGGTATGATTTTAATATCGTCCTTATATAATTTTTTTCTTTTCATTTACTTAAAAATGTTCTTTTAAAATAGAAGAAAGAGTTCTTTAATTTTTCTGTTGTATTATTCAAAAATGCATTAATGAATGAGCAACAGACACGAATGACTACAATTGTGACTATATTCAAGAGATTTAACAGCGTATAGTGATTGGCCGGAGATACGGCTGAATGCACCGGGGTTTATCGACCTATATCATTTGACCCTTTTAAAACGAGAACCCTCATAATGTTAATTGCTTACGAAGATTACTAATACAAAAACCTTTTGTTTGTGTCACGTATGATTTCTATTAGTCTTTGTGAATGACGTTTATGGATCACACTGAAATAAATAGTCAATAGATTATATCTGTCACATCATAATGAATGGATTACTTTTAAGCGTTCGTAAGTCGTTGCTTTTGAAATATGTTTTATTATATGTATATTGTTCAGTACAGTTGACTGCCTCGTTGATCTAGTGAGTATAAAACTGCTGAGTAATATAATAATATAATAAAATTGGTAAAAATTACTGAGATTGTCTATGTCCAAATCTCATTGTTTTTGGTTATATTTTATATTTCACAGTACGTATGTATCATTACGATCTATACTGGAGGACTATGTAATTATAATAAATTTGTATAAAGTGTAATTAGTAGTTAAATACGACAATAGCTTAATAGTCATAAAAATACAATCTCGAAGACCTGGGATCAAACTCCTGGTCTGGTCACTGAAAAATTATTGGATTTTTGAGAAATTATCATTAGCATTCATTACAATCCCGTGCCTCGGAAAGCATGAAAAGTCTATTCCGGCGCCTGAACCCTTTCCAATCGTGTTGGATTAGGCGTCCATTGGATTATGAATGACACATACTGTGTTTGCGTAAAATCTTTTACACTATAATATATCGTCTACCGTGACCGAAATCAATCATAAATCCAGTTTATCATAATGAATGAATAAACACTAATATGAGTATTTAATATATGAGACCTAAATATTAAAAGTGAATTAATTTTCATTACATGAGTTCAGTCTGAATAGGCGCTTTGACGTTGTAGCTGTATGTCTTGGGACAATTTGATAAATGGAGTCTATACGATGTTATTTGTTACATTTTCCCAACGTCTTTTGTATGTTTTAACGGTTTATAAGTAACCTATTTGTTATATAAATACTACGTTTCATCTTTCTTGTTGCAAAATTTCCTAAATATTGTATTTATGTATATCTATAATAAATTGTTAAATAAGTTTTAGTGACAGCATTACGTAATGGTCAGATGGCACCATATGTTGTATTATTCGAATTGGAAGTGAAAATGGGATGAGTCATTTTTTACGCTCATGATAGTTTCGGTCACGCGATCTTTAAACGAACTCCATTCTCTAATAAAATTTACGTATAGGGGTGGTACATTGGTACAAATGTTATTATTATTTCGTAAAGAGAACATCGATGCGAAAAGAGCATTCAAATATCATGCTTTGCATTTAGACTTTACTAAAATAAATAATTTCAAGTTTCTTCTTTTCAATCTAATCTAACAATGTGAGGTCTTACAGCCATTGCAAGCTCCGACGTTCGTAAATCGTAATAATAGCGCTCAAAATAATTTCTGTACTAACAATCGCGGTTGTTAACACAACCGGGTCTGGTTTATTGTTTATGGATGTATTCCTGAACTTTCGATACAGAATGTCGAAGTGGAATCTAGATGTTTATTTGTCTACATATATTTTACCAATGTATGATGTTCTGTAATGTTGTGTAATGTTTTTATTTAAGTTTTTTTATTATATCTTTGATGTAGACTATTATTAAACATTTTATAAATCTTAAGTAAATTTTAACTCTAATACGTTTCTTTAACAACTGAAAGATATTAAAGATATAGACGATAAATTCTAACAATTTCAAAACGATAAATTTATAGAAATCGCACGATTCAATAATCTGAAATTTATCTCTCCGCTAACTTAGTTCAATATGATTCAATATTAGGAACATTATGCAAATTCGAAACAATTTAAAGCCTGGATATTGTTCCAAAGTATCTGGCTTAAGGCATACCCGGACTTAGACGATACTAGCTCACTGCTTAAGTCCGCTGGTTACGTTATGTGCATACTAAGCCTACATCACATATGTTATGCGGTAGACCGTAAAATTTACGATGTTCATAAGGACTGGAGGGTTAATTATATGATTTATGAGTTCATTACCACACTTGCGCACGCGTCGTTATAACCCTCCCTACATTGACAATTTAATTACCTCTTTTGTTAATAATGTTTAATATAGTTTATGTAATTCAACCGAGGTTTTGGAATGTGTTTTACGGATATTTAACTGAATTATACAAAATTAAACTGTTTATACAACGCACAGCCTAAGCCGAGGGTCGAAGCGAATGAAACTGGAATTCCTTCTGGCAATACGTAAGATATAAGAGAGATTTAAATAAAATCATATCCTGAGGATAAATTGGGGTTGAAAGTTTGTAAATAAATTCTTCATTTCTGTTAGTAATATGGAAATCGGTATTTCTGCTTATGTTAATAAGTTAAATCTTTTTTGAAAATTCTTCAGCTAAGAGGGCGATACTTAGATGATTTTTTTAATGGAAGTTCGTTTGTTTGAAAGTTTTGTTGAAAAGTATGGAAATTGGTATTTAGATTTATGAGTAAAAGATAGTCAGTGTAGCGTTTTTGAAATTTCATCCCTCAGGTGGGTGAAATCAGGGATGAGAGTTAGCCTTTTTCATTTACAGTTTTGTCCGGCACACTGCTAGAACCGATATACTTTATATTTCTGTTCGTACAAAAACAATTTACATCATATTTTTGATTATATCAGAATTTATAATTTTTCGTATACTAAGCTACCGTTTTTTTTCTCTCAACTCTAAAAACATTATCCTGATATTACGCAAAACGTTGAATGCGAACAATACATGTTTGGCTTAAAGAGGGCAATTTCTCAACGGAATCCCCTGTTCGTGTTCATCCAGACAGACAGTCACGGTCCATCAACCACAGAACCAATAAAACTATAATCATTGATAATATATCCTTTGTCGATCAGGAAAAAGTATATACTTATCCTTCTCATTGTTCTCTAACGTTATGCATTCGAAAGTTTTCCTAAATAACAATCTGCAATAGGGTAATTAATGTAGGAGGTTAACTTAAAATCAAACTCCTTGTTACAATAACTTTTTGGTGAGTAAAAACTGATTCAGTTATTGGACAATTTCAATATAAGAAAGAAAAAAAAAGTTTTAAATATGAATATCTAAGAATTTGAAAGTTATTTACGAAGAAATAATCGACGTGAGTGTATCCTTCTTTATTTCTTGTTCTTCTTCTCTTTGTTTATTTGTTATTGTTAATACGATTTAAGTATATTACTTCGTATTCTAATGTATTTTAGAAGCACCGCCTCGAAACTCAGTTTCTAATTATGAGAGTAACCTTTGTTTTTATTTCATATTGTTTACCAATTCTACAAATCGTTCACAGATAAACGAACACGTATGATTCGTCTTTTAAGATATGTAGTTTAAAAAGTGACTAAAGCGATTAACAAGAACAAAAAAACATTGCTTTTTAACATCCGTACAACGTTTTTATTCCCATGAGAGTATGACATTTCATACTAGCGAGTGGCGGAGAGTGGCGAGTTTTCTCTACACGCTAATTGTACCTTCGAGGGCTCGGGAGTACCCGTGAGCTGCATCGGATAGAATAAGATTATATATACGCATATTTAAAAATAATAATAAGTAGAGTTCAAAATCAGAAACTTTATGATTGATGAATCATTAATTTGTTATCAAACGTTTTTTTAATCTTCATTAATGTATTATGTATATAATAGCAATATTATAAATGCGAAAGTAACTCTAACTGTCTGTCTGTTGCACTTTCAGGGCCAAACCACTGAACCGAGCTTGAATTTGAAGCAAGGACAGGCTTTTTATGCCCCTACCACGTGAGCGTAGCCCGTGACAATGAGTCATCTATATTTCTCCAATGACATGTCCTATATTTTGGAAGTTTTATATAATTCATTGATATACCTCAATTTTATAAAATAACTTAAATTAAAATAAAAAGGTTGATATCGAATGGCAAGAGAAGTATGTTCTTCTATTTAAATGCAATATACGTTAAACCTTGAAATCCATTTCATTAATAGTTCGTGCATGAAATATATACTCGTACTGTCAACGTCTTGTAAATCTAATCTAAAAGCGCAGTCAGCACTGTGCTTTAGCTCCTTTCGCTGTACGTATAGCGCTTTTGATGCGCTACTTCGCTGTTGTTATTTGATCATTCTGTCGCCTTAAATTGCGTGCGTATGTGTTTGGACTGAAGACGATCTATCTTAATCGTTATTTAATCGTTTCCTCTTCCTGGTTTTTGTTCTGAATGCTACGAATGCCAATATCTATACAATAAATGTTAATATAATCGGACAAAGCATGAACTGTTTCTCAGTGTAACTAACTTTTAAATAAGCCGTTCGATCTATCTAGAATCTATAATAAAAGATATAATTACATAAACATCAACTATTTTTCTATTTACTCATCAACTCGAGTCGTATTTCTATGTTCTGAAACAAGGATTAAAAAAGGGTAATCATCTCACATTGTCGATAGAGTTGTTTTTTAAACTCAACAAATAGAGAACAATTTTGTACATTATTATATTATGTTTTGCTTATTAGAAGCTATGCAATCTTTTCCCCCGCGTTTCAACAAATGTAGCAAAATTTGTACGAGTAATATGTCCAATATACGTTTTGCCTGAAACGTAGGATGACAAGACTATGACAATATCACGTTGAAATCCCCAGGAAATAAATTGGGACCCTCGATAAGCGCTCCCTTTGACGAGGCCCGTCTTCGGATTAGGGTGTGAAAAATGATAGCTTAGGTACGCGTAAAGATGGGTACCATACGAGCGCTTTGTAAAACATTTCGACATGATTCCAATATATGTTTGGTTTATATATAAATTGTATCCTATTTTTAATTCGCATTCTTCCTTCTCGAAAAGTTGCGTTTTCCGTTCCGACATTTCGAATTTAAAATTTATGATATTAAGTAAAAAATAAAATATTATCTGACGATATCATATTTTTCGGACGTGAAATTGTAGTTTTGAAATAATTTCATTCATTTGTTTTACTTCGCAATGGTAAATATTCAGTAACATTTTCTATAAAATGAACTCCATTTGAATTCATTGTTTTTTTTTATGAAACGAAAAAACACGAAACGAACCTAAATTATAAGCCTCTGTATTTTAGTGGAAAGCTGTCAGCTGGAAACTTATTTGTTAGTGACGCGTGGCGGTTGACACACGTCAAGCTCACAATTTAGGAACTTCGAGCAATACCTAGGCACTATGTACGTTTTAACATTGAGTGGATTAGTTAATCAAACTTTATGCTAGCCATTCATATCTCACAAAAGCGCTCCTTCAGCTGAAATTTTAGCACAGTTTGGCTGTTACGACGTGAATGTGAATTTTTATTTGCCTTAATTTTATAGGTTTAATATGTCAATAAAGTGAGCGAATATAGTTTACAACTTTGATGATAATATATTTCACCGGCTTTGTATTGTATTTTTAAGACGAATTGTATTTTCATGACGAAGCTACGTAGTCGAAATTTGACATAGTGGTATTTTGAGACCTGAACAAGGACGTATAAATACAAATTAATTAGGAATCTGTGGTAAAAATGACACTGGCTGGAGTCGGATGGAACGATTAGTTGAAAAAAAAAAAGGAAATGAATTAAAACAAGTTTGAAGAATTTGCATCATACATACACCGCTTAAATACTTACATCGATTTAGATACAAAATATTGTACCAACTCTGTTGATTGCACTCGTAATAAATCATTTAAGTGAAACCACATTCTATATTAATTAGTCAAATTAAAATTATATTTATCTTGCCGAGAGAATAATTGAAACCAATTCGATTTAAATTTATGCAAATCTGTACGGATGATAACGCCAAGTCATAAGATAAATTATACGTAAAACAAACATATTATTTCATATTTAAATAATTGCAACTGATTTTTATCTTAAAACCAATTGCGATATTCAATAGTAGGCGCAATTTTATATATTTAATATATAATGATAATTTTGAATTATATATTTTTTTATTAATTTGAGTCTCGATCCAGAGCGGTGGAGCCCTTATCTCGAAATTCAAAAGTATCACAGAGCTAAAAGCTTTGTGACTTGTTCAATTGTTCACCTCCTAAAGATTGGGTTGCACAGTTTTCTAATTTCACAATTTATTGAAATTAAAGATGGATGCCACTCAAGCTGTACCATCATTCCTACAAAATTGCTACAAATGCCATAAATTTACGTATCAACAAATGCTGTTATAATAAGCGCTCTTTATTTTAAAACAAAAGCATTATAATAATGACCGAACCAACCAACTTCTTTGTGGCTATATCGCTAAAGTACATAATTTGATTTTATATTACAACTCTCGAAGCACAATGAGATTTACACAAATCTAGTCTGCGCGAATTTACTTAAATTTGACTGCGCAAATTAAAATACACAGGTAAGAAAGAGTGTGTAGACGGGACTTTAAAGCGACATGTTTTTTCTATATCATAAATATTATATTTAGTTAAATTAATCTGAGTTGATCACGAATTTTCTTCGTATGATTCGGTATGTTACTGATGTATCTGTCTAAATATGTCATACGTCTGACATGTCGCAATATTACAATATGTTGTCTACGTGTAAGAATAACGCCGAGCTGTCTGTGAACCAGAGCAATTTGTACTGTACACAAACATCCTGTGACTAATTGTTCGAACCCACGCACGTCGCTGAGCAAAAACAGATGTAACTTCTATTTTCCCTTTAAAATATAGCGTAACTTATCAGATGTGATCATTTCAACTTACATTTATTTACATGTAAAGGATTATACTTTACATTATAAATACTATATTATTATTATTTTCTTTTTTTTTCTATAACGAAAGACAGTTACCATTTAAGAATTAATATAGACTACTAAACTAAATCGTTAATGCACCGCTAGCCACGGAACAAGATGATATCTTATGCCTGTAATTACACTGGCTCACTCACCGTTTAAACTGTTCATACAATTCAACGCTGTTTATCGGCAGATAAAATGATGATTGGGCATTACTATAACAAACGGTATCAAAGCCCATTGATTAATACGAATTTATTAATTATTTGTAATGTAATAATCTTACAAAATATTGAAAACAGATTATTCGAGCTATCTTATAAACATTTCAATAAATAATCCGATAAAGCTCTAGACTCACGGAAACGTTTCAGATATGGGTACATGTTTCTTTTTATTAATTCATAGGACGTGATATTCATATAAAGAGCGCTTCTCAATTTTTATTGAAAGATGATATTATTATTTCTCCTTCTATATTGAGTATTAAGTTTATTAAATATATTGTAACGACTTAGTTATTATTATCAAACTTATATTAAACGGCCGCGTGTTATATTTTTCATGATTAAAAGTTGATTAGTTTAACAATGTCGTGTCTTTGTCTATCGAATGTCAAATCAATGATTACAAAAAGAGAGATTTCAGTGTTGGCGAATAAGGCCGTTAATGTTTTTTTTTGTCTGAAAGTTAAATAAGCAGACGAATTGGTATTCGTCCGACAAATGATGCGTCTGGGTGTGAGCTAACAGATTCTACGATAAAAGTCCCTTATGTTATTTCATCACAACGAAAATTCATTTAAAATAAAAATAAAAATAAAATAAAATTCGACGCAATAAAAATGCGAACTAATTCAATTAAATTAAAACAAATAAAGCACCTTCTAATCCCAATTCATATTAAATTGTTGAAAAGTATGTCAAAATAATTTTACTAATAAAGGACGTAAAAGTTCAGAGAATTATGTAAATCGATAAAAAAAGTCTGGTATATAAAATATTATTTTTCAAATGTTTCCAAGTTTTGTACTTAGATATTTTGTACAAATGGATGAGTAAGTAGAACATGTGGACCTTGACTGATGTGACAAGCTTCACTGAGTTATGCATTTAATTTTATATTATTTTTTGTTTATAATTCGTCATTTCGTGCTCGCCGTTAAAGGAAAACATCACGATACACGTATATGTATAAGTTATGGTCATGTTTATTTATTTTAAGGCAAAATACTTTACCAAGCTCCAGAACTGTGTACCGCATAAATATAGTCGCATTAGTTTACTTCAAGATCATTTCGTTTCAAATATCAATGTCTGTATTATCTGCCCGCAGGTAAAAATATTTGTCGTACAAAAAATAGAACATTATCTGTGTTTTGTTTAGTCCCATCCCGAGGGAGACTTTCCATTGAGATTTCGAGTCGATTTTTTTGTTGGAATGCAGCTGATGAATTAAAAGGACCAGATGTGACACGCGGTAAGAGCTCGTTGAGCCATTTATTGTCTGTTTATTTAGAGGCCATTGATATTTATGGAGTGGACCGCGTAACAAATTGTTATAGTTAACTGTGACATGCATTAAGTTAACGACAAACTAGTAAATATATAACAGCATTTGTCCTCCTTGAATAAGATTTTGTAAAAATAAATAGTTTCCTTTCATTTAAATGGTAAAAATACTTAAGACTAAAATAATCAAACATGTTGATGTTATCGTTTATTTTTTGTGTTGAAAGTGATTACATCTTGGGATTACAGACGTTTTTTAATACAAATTAAGTATAAAATTAATTACATTGTATCAATATTAGTTAATATATCGTTTAAATAAAACTATTAAATAGTATTAAAATATGAATATTTGGACTTCAAATATAAGTAAAGATATTTCATTCAAAATCCCTAGCAACACTTCGTAAAATACACCAAGAAGAATATCGAAATCCATTCTATATAAACGTTAACAAATTGAGGAACCCTCATCTACAAGGCAACGTAAATGTGGTCCGATAAAAGCATATCGAATCTCACGACAAGTTATATATCTCCTTTCAAAAACGTATAAATTTTCACCTATATACAATTTAAGAATTCTATATTATTCTATTAAAATACTAATATTATAAATGCAAAAGTAACTCTGTCTGTTTGTCTTTCACGGCCAAAATAATGAATCGAATTTGATGAAATTCGGTATAGAGAAAGCTTGAACTCCAAGGAAGGACATAGGACCACGCACATATATATAAGACATAGACACAGACGACCAACCCCTAAAATGCGAGCGTAACCGCGGATGAGAACTAGTATACTATAATTAATAATAATATTTACTTTATTAGCAATTTCAATGTAAGCCTTGTAACCGTTGTTTTTTTTTTTAAATCTGTTTTCTCCACTAAGGTTAAAATGATATATTTTTTATTAAAGATGTTATCCCTCCCGCACGCTGTTGACTCAAAAGTTAAATTAACATTTGTCAAGTTTTAAGCGAATTACTTCGGTAGCTCGTGACAAGATACGAATATCTTTCTAAAATGAATTTGTTTCTATAAATGTCTTTGTAATTTTATCTGTTTAAGTGACGTAGGCGACAACGTCCGTCAACTCGGATATTCGTGGCTCCAAATTCAATTTGGCATAACGCTTCAGGCTGATGAAAAATTTCCTTTCAAATTATGACGGCGATACCCTTGTCACGGACTTCATCAATTAAATTATCGGTGGACTTGTTTTTCCTAACGGAGATCGCAAATTATTTCAAGCGTGAGGTCGTCCTATCAATCAAGAAAGGCTTTTTTTTATTATATTATAAGTTTCTTCCGTTCATAGAAGTAATTAAACTCCTTTGACAATCAGCAAATAGGTTGAAATAGTTCTCGACTTAAATAAAGATGGATTGCTGGGTTAAATAAAGATCTTCAAAGAAAGGCGCACGAAAGACTAATTTGTACGGCGCAATCCAGAGATTATATCTGAACGATCAAAAAAACGATTACGCATCAAAGAAATAGGAAAAATCGAATTAATCGCCACCAATCTCTTTTTCTGCTTGAAATACTAAACTACTAATATTGATATATACAATACATATCAATGATATCATCATACGTCATTTTTTTTTTTCTGCTATTTTTATTAAGCAGATGAAACGTATTCATTGTTCCTAAGTTTTATTTTGAAATACAACTATTATTACTAAGCTGTTACAATTTTTCATATTACTTTCAATGTTTAAATTTCAAGATCTTTCGATAATACCTGTGTTAGCGAGTTTAAAGCCTCGTGGAGCTCATTGTTACAAGGAAAAACGAAGGCTTCGACCTCAGGGATTATCGTGAGACTATTAATCATTCGAGGTATTGACGTTCGCGTTAGGCTTTCCGTAATCCAGGATTATAAACCCGCAACCGGGTAATTATTTAACCATTTTATAAAATGTTTTATCCCGGTTTTATGTTAAGTTGAATTGATAATGTTAAAATATATATGTATATTATATTTACAAAGGATCATCCTCATTTAATGGTATACTAAATACTAATATTATATATCAACGAAAGACCAACTGTCTGTTACCACTACACGTTTAAGCCACTGAACTGATTTAGATGATATTTGGTATGGATATAGTTTGCGTCCCGGGGAAGAGCGTAGGCTACTTTTTTAATTCACCCCTCGAGGGGGTAAAATTGGGGTCATGATTTGTGTGCTATAGATAAAGTTATATAAATTTCCTGCGGGTAAAGCCGCAGGTTCAGCTAGTATAATATAAAGACACTAAGGCGTCGATAATAATTTAACGTATTGACTAAATAAAACAAAATCATTTGTTACCAAAGTTTCGTATATAACGTGAGTTAGTCCTTAATTCTGGCACGTGAATTAGTGAGTAACGTTAAGCCACTAGCTTTGACCCATGTCTGCATGCGTGGTTCGTTTTATAGTAAGTAATGAAGCCTAAATAACTTCTTCATCGATACAAATACATTAGTTTGAGGAAAAAACAGAAGAATTGTATAATGTTGTTTGGTCTTAAGCAGAACACGCGACTCGGCGCAAACAGTTCTGATGACTTCCCCTTAAAAATATATTAAAAGATCTTCTGTGGCGCCTCACCCACTGTCATCTGCGAGGCGCCTCGGTTCTTTGGACCCACTGCACCAGATTAAGACGGGCCTAATTTTGATACAGTTTGAACTCTTGATCTTTGATTAAAATTAAACTGTTCTCTCACCATTCCTCATGATAATATTTTTCAATTCAAGCAACTTTACATTAGCTAAGGGTACAAGATTAAGGCAATTATAGATTGTAATAGATTCAAAATTATTTATTAATATTAAATTGAATACACGCTAACCTACTTCAATTATTTATTTATTATAAATGTATATTTTGTTATACATCGTGTCGAACTAAAGTACCGTTACATAATACTTTTGTTGGATAGTAACAATCACCGTGAAAAATAAAAACTCGCATACCAATAATTTGCAGGCCGTCCGAGCATGACATCCTGCGGACAGCGACGCAACGCTACGGCGCATCGGGGACACCACTTCCCGACCGCGCGGCTACGACGGCTTCACAGATGTTTCAAAACTACTTTTTTTTATCAAAAGTACTTGATTTAATGAACAGCTTTTTTAACGAGCTCGTTGTTCTCGCGAATTGTTACTGGAAGGACAGTTTTTAGGCTCTCCCGGTGAGGCTTTTTATTTCATATGTTGTTTTTAAAAACCTGTATATATTCCAGCAGCTAAAATAAAATATTCCCAAATTGTCTTCATGGTCTCTGTATGGATAACGAATATAGAAACGAAGTACATATTTATTTAAATTTCATGTCAAAAAAATATAGATAAATAAGGCATATTACACAATAGAAGATTATATTAATAATAAAAAAAAGCGTTTACTTAGTATTTATTGATTTCCAGGCAGGATATACTATAAAAAAATAATTGTACATACTGTATTGACATAAACTTCATAATTAAAATGGAGGAAAAGATTAACAACTGAGTTTCTTCCTGTTTTTCTCGATAAAATCTACATTCCGAACTTGCTTTACATTTAATTCGAAAGCGCTTTTATGTGCCTATTTGAATAAAAAAATATTTTGATTTAACTTGATTTGATTAAGCTATTCGTAAATAAAATCGTATTTTATGTAGTTGTTTTTAAATTGATTGCCTCTTTGGTCTAGTGGCTACATAAGGCCGTAGTCGTAGGACAGTCCTGGGTTCCAGATCCAAGTCGATCCGATAAAGTCATTGAATTTTTCTGTAGACAAAACCCTCAGCATTTCCATTGCTCGGTAAGCAAATAAAGCTGTCGGTCCTACGCCTACGTCGTGTGGGATTGCCGTCTCATCGGATCATGAGAGTAAGAAAATAGAGAGCACACAGTTGTGCATTAGCTAGTTCCCATTGATATGCGCCACCGTGGCCAAAATCGGTAAGGAGGACACCAGTCACATCATCATAAAAAAATACGTATCTACTGACGCGATTATTTTAAAACTTTATTAAATGAAAAAAATAAGCATATAACAATTTTCTTTTTTCGAAATAATCTCGAACACAATATTCCAACATTTAATTACATTCGTTATCTTTCTCGTCTTAATTACGATATGATAAAATTGATGAATCTGAAAAAAAAGGAACAAAGACGAAACGATTGTTAACGATCGTAAATTCAAGCCGAATTGAGGTCAAGTAATATATAATTTAAAGGTTGAATTTAAGATAATATTGATATTAGAATCAAATGCTTTTAAAATCAAAATACTACTTTATTCAAGCACGATCCTAAAAACTTTTGAGTTTGGAAAATGTTTTACAAGATTATATTGTAAAGCTACCGAGAAGAACGAAAAGAAACACAGTCTATATACTTTTTTCAACCAATTGAAATATGAAATTGTTTTTATATATTAATTCCATGAAAATAAAGCGTATAGGTTTGATTTAACTTCGAAACAGTTTGATCAGTTGATCTATTCTGTCACAAATAAAAAAAAACTTGACACTCAGAACACGATCGTGAAATTTATTCATAAACTAGCTGTTACCCGCGTAGAATATGAATATATTTACAAATTAACTTAAAATATTAACTTAAATATGTAATATCTCTTTGTATTCCACATTGGTGTGTTTTTCAGCCCTTAAGGTAGAATATTCAGAAACGCTTAAATGCGAATCAACTCATTTTTAATCGGTAGCCCAAAATTATTTATTTACTTACTTATTTCTACTACTACTGCTATTTACTTATTACACCCCCTTAGGGGTAGAATATGCAGAATCACTTAAATAAGTATGTACTCCTTTTTAATCATTATCCCAAAATTAAAGTTTCATGTTTCTAACTTAAAAAATTACGGACTGCCATACAAACCTTCAACCCCTTTTTCACCCCTTTAGGGGTAGAATTTCCAAAATCGCTCCTCAGTGGGTTTCATGATATTAGTTTACAGCCTAAAATATAAGTTTTATGCTTCTAGTTCTAAAAATGACAATACTTTCAACAACTTACAACCTTTCATCCCCCTTTTCAACCCTTTACAGCACTTTTTTCAAAATAAAAAGTAGCCTATGTCCTTTCTCAGGCTCTAGACTATTTGTGCACCAAATTTCATTTCATTTTAAATCGGTCCAGTAGTTTTGCGTGAAAGCGAGACAGACAGACAGACAGAGTTACTTTCGCATTTATAATATTAAAATAGTATGGATTGCGCATCATCATAAAGTGTTTTAAAACATTTCAAAAGTGAGATACAATGTGAGTTTTTACGGAATAACACTGCTAGTTTTAATGTTAATATTATTTACTCAGCATTATAAATAGAATTGCGTTGCAGTATTATGCTCCATTAGTTATTTGCAATTGGCCATGTGATTCTAGAACAAAGACTATAAATTATGCTAGGATTAAAACCAGGTCAAAGTTAATTAATACCAATTTTAAATCAGATGAACGCAAAAAACATCCATTTCCTATTTAAAGCAGTTGTTTGCAAAGTTTCGACTATTTAAAACTAGTATATACCCTGGTTTCGCACGATATTTCGAATTTCATCCGACATATGCATGTTTCATTAGGAAAAATTCCTTCGCCACAAAATATGAGATGTATGAACACAAATTAAACACATGAAAACTCATTTCTTGCGTGGGATTGAACCCGCAATATTCAATTAAAATTAATATGTTTCAATCGCTGTTTTAATCAATCATCTCTTTTTTTTATTGCATAGATTGGCGGACGAGCATATGAGCCACCTGATGGTAAGTGGTCACCACCGCCTATAGAAAATGGCACTGTCAACCATTCCTTACATCGCCAATGCGCATCAACCTTGGGAACCAATATGTTATGCCCCTATGTCCTATATCCTGTAGTTTTATTTTTATTTTTTATTTAATTTACAACATCCATGGGCTCACAGTTGCCCGTGCCTTTTTTACATTTTATTTTTATAAATTTTGGCTTTATTTTATATTTATACTGAACATCAGCAGATCTTCGCTGGACTTCGAGCTTGTCGTCTTCTTGGAAGACGTGGCCCACACTGACACTTTTTTTTTTCAATTTAAAATACATAATATATAAATAATCCATATTAAATAATATATGATAATATATAATATATAAAAATACTGTATATAGTAGTTGTTTTTTTATCCTAATTACTGCAATCCAGCGGACCCTGCTCGTGCTCGATCAGAGAGAGTACAGCCTCGACGACTCTGATGTCGCGTTTATGTATAGATGTCTTGAGGCTGTGCTCTAGGATGGTCTTTCCTGAAACACCCGCCGCTCGGCCGATGAATCTGCCGATAGCGTCGCTACCATTCCAACCGGAACACAACTATACTAAGTACTGTTTTTTGGCGGAAGAATATCTGATGAATGGGTGGTACCTACCCACACGGGCCTTGCGCAAAGCCCTACCATCAAGTAAATCTCAGTTCATTTGTTGACAGAAAGCCCCAATAAAAATACCCTAATCGAATTCAGAATCTCGTAATGTAACGCCTTATAAAATTAACCACTAGACCGGCTTTAAGAGCCTCGTGTTGATACTTGACCATCAAAGGAAGACAAACGAGCGAGTATAACTGCTAACAAGTACAATAACACGGTCTTGACACCGATACGGTTTTGGACAGCACTAATAAATTGAACATCATTTTAAGGAACTACGCATAATATTTATAAGTAACTAGATCTTTGTTTGCTGTTGCATATCGATACAACCTATTTGCAATATTAAATATATGACATGCATTTATCTTATGTATGAGATGTGTATCTGTTTGAGATTAATAGATTTCGACGCTGTTTGACCAATTGCCATGAATGTAACATTTTTTTTTAATATGGTAAAGGTTTCTATACTATTTACTTTATATAACTCGCCACTAGATGGCGTTGTCACGTAAATCACACTTCATACCGGTGAACAGATGACAATTATTTTTACATATACACAGACTAAAAACAAAAAACATCCGGGTTTTGCAAGTTACCGTATAATAGTAAGCTTGCTGGCGCTGTGCTAGTTGGTACTAATATATTTAGACAAAAGGCGGGTTCAAACCGTGTTCATAACAAATAATTTTGTGGGTTGTAACCAGAGTTACTGTGGTTGGGTCGGGCGGTTTCCGGACTGACACAGAGTTTCCTAGTAAGGGTCATTGAAAGTAAACCAAATAAAGAGGACCGCTACAGTTCATTTTAGTTATACTAAAATAATACATTCAATTTACACTCAAATAATTGGTGAAGTTCTTTCTAAGTCTCTCATAAATATAATATGTACAATTCAACAAATCAAATGTATTTTGAACAGTTACATAACGTGGCTATACATAACGTAGGCTATATTTCTTTCACAGATAAAGCCGTAATGGGCAGCTTGTTTAAGATAAATGGGTGAGTTGCGCGTAGGTTCTATTGAAAATTGATGAATGACATTCGCGAACTGACAGTTATAGAATGGACAGTTTTTATCTCTAGCGATAACAAAAAATAAATGAAAAACCTTTTCTATTCTTATTTTTAAATAATATTTTGTTGATTAGATTGTTTACCTTAAATTGTAGGGTAGGGTACTCGAAAGAAGAAGAATAGAAATATATTTAACGAGTCACCTCCCCCCCCCTCCTAAACAATATTTATAATTAAAACCGTTAATGTTTAAAAGTTAAGTAAGTATAGCTTCATATAATTCATGTCGATAATATAAAACCAAAAATGTTCTTTCTTCGTTAGTTCTTATGCGTTCGTAAACCATTCACTCTCAGTTGAAAATTTATGCAGTTGTTATTGTGCGAAAACTATTAACGTAACATCAAAGTATACAGGTGGCATGCAAGTAATATATATAATAGTTTCCAAAATAAAATTAACTTAGCTGGCTTTTTATACATCATATTAAATAATTTAGTTAAGTCCAAAGTCCACTTTGTTAAGCGGAAAATTAGTTTTTAATTATTCGTGGCCTTAAGCATCGAAACAGACTGCCATATATGCGACTTTTGTTACCATATCTGCCTACGTAGCCTTATTAAATAGCAAGGTTAACCAAGACACGTTTTAATACAATACACTTTAAGTTACGATCACATCAGACAGATTGCTATTGATCGCTACATGATTATTTATAAGGAAATATAGAAATTTAAAACAATTTTACAAGCCGATTAGTATAAATGGCTAAAAATATTAAAACTGACTTTCAAGTCTGTTCTAACCAATGGATACAAAAAAATATATTGCCTTGGTAACATTACAATTTAGTGATTTATATTTTATTAGCTTTTTTACTTAATATTTATTTTTAATATGTAATTTTATCATTCAGTAAATATGTGCAATATCAAATATAAGTACCTGATCTCTTTTTGGAATAAGACAAACTTTGTTTTTATTTTTTAATTTTCTTCAATTTACTCTTTGTATAATCATTATAATATGTATCTTTATATTTGTTAGAAAAGGATAGCAAAACACAGTCGCAGATTACATTAGGTGAAAATGACAAATTAATTAATGTAAGTCTTAATTATTTAAAAAATAAATCGTAAGGAAATGTGCTAGGTACTTGATTTTTATATTTATAAACACGTATATTTCTGATTTTAATTATGGAAAATAAAATGTTTTGTATTTATAAAAAAAATTACTAATTATTTTTGGTCTGTCCCTAAATTTAATATTCTGTGCTACATTTAATTTAATCCTGTATAATATAGACTCAAAAGAGTTTGTAAGACTCAACTGTAATACATTTTTAATACCAATATAATAGTTAGTATATTTTTAATTAAAAAAAATTGTTATTGTTTCGTTTTTCTTATGAAAAATAGAACTAGATTTTTAATAGGCAAAAAATAATGTTCATAATACCGTCTCGACATTTTTATGACTTACCATATATAAAAAAAATCTTATCCTTGTTACTGACCTCAGTTGTGGTCACAGATTATATAATTACCATTGACAATGATCTTGATTTATTTTTTGTTTACATTATGATTTTGCTGTTTTTAGGAATAATTTACAATGTAAAAAATTTAAAGGTCGAAATGTAGGTATTTTTTGTCTTATTTTTTTTCATAATAAAAATATTGCGGTTTAAATGTACTTTAAAATGAACGAATTCTAAAGATTTTTTTACGTTAATAAATATGTTTTTTGACTATGTCATCTATCTTTGACTGTATCATTTTTTGACTATCTACATTAGTATACTGTAATATTGAACGATTCATTATTTAACGGCTGATCATTTTGTTTGTCGATATGTATTTATTGACTACATTAATTATATTTTTATTAATATGTAGCCGTAAGAAACAAATCGTTTAATGAAAATAGTAAACCCTATCCCTGACATTCTAATTATAATAAGTTTTTTTTTTTAATTTAATATATTTGAATTTCTTTTGAGAATCTGTGTTAATAGATAATAAACCCTTCGTAATCGACTAACAGAAGCTACTAAAAAAATTCTAGCCTTATGAACATACATTATCCTAAGTATATTGTGAAGCAACTGACAATATTTGAAAATATATAATTTTACTATTGTATGATAATATTAAACACTATTGCGTTTCGTAAATTATGAAAATGAGGGAATAGAAAGTGCACCACTCACCAGGGTTTTCGCAAACACGTGTCTGCGTGTCTGCGTGTGTGAACTGTAATATCCCTTAATCAATATTTATTAACGGCTTATTTCCGTTGCAAAAGACCGCAACAAAATATATCAGAATTACATAATTATCATCATCACAGATGGACTTATTTAAAAAGTTATATATTGTAGCATATACATATATATATGCTACACGACAGAAACTTTGAATATTTAAAATACGATCATAAGTTTGAAGTTGATCGATCACTTAAATTGATTGTTAAATCGTTACAGATTGTCTGGGTATTATCATGTATGTATTTATTTAAAGAAAAAAAAACTTCATTATCTACGAGCTAACCTAAAGTACCTAAGTAAACGGAAGGTTGTTAGCTCGTATGA
Source organism: Vanessa tameamea (assembly GCF_037043105.1). Lineage (NCBI taxonomy): Eukaryota > Metazoa > Arthropoda > Insecta > Lepidoptera > Nymphalidae > Vanessa > Vanessa tameamea. Next base: position 6,888,862 of record NC_087317.1, read on the forward strand.
AAATAAAAGTAGAAATGTATATGATATGTTAAATATATCGAACGTATTCATCCTATTCGTTATCTATTTCAGTCGAATTTAAATTCCATTATTTTTCAGCGTCACATCCTGGATTGCGTCTTTATCGTTTCGAACGCATCCATATTATCCTACCGTAATATTCTAATAATTACGGATTTAGGACCTAAAAGTATCCATCGAACTACGACACTATTAGCTCCTATTTGACAATATATTTACTTAAAGCCAGTCAAGGGTAAAATAAAATAAACTTATTTTGTTTTTAATTTTCTATGGACACGTCGAGTAAAACAAGTCTTATAACTTATAGCGTGAGAACGCAACGACCTTGCTTTTATATCATGTAAGTGGGTATACCTACACTGTTTTTGTTGTCCTTTAATATTCTATTACAGATAATAGCCATGTACAATATGGGTGTTATGCGCATTATATAAACAGATTAGGAAGTAATGACCTGTTAATTTGCATAATTATTTCGTTTAATTATCTACATATGGTTAGAATACGTGGATCTTAAGATAAGATTGCGTGTTCACCAATCCGCAGCGAGCAGCAGCAGCATGGAGCAGCGTAATGGATACAGTTTCAAACGTCAAATGGAGTAGGCCTAAGCCCGGCAGTGAAATGTTTACAGGCGTTGTTATACAATTTTTTTCTTCTACATATCCTCCATATTGTTTCTATTATCATAATAAAACCAAAGTGGATTAAGTCACACTACAAGTACTTGATATTTTATCTTTTATTTGTATGAATTGATAAAATATATTTACATCGTACTCTATAGAGTCCGTACTTAAACTTATTGCGTTTGGCATCGTTCCGACAAAATACATGAACTTTCTAAATTGCACCGAACAACATTTCGTGCGGCACAAGCGTTATTTTAGTATCACGGTGGTGTTTAATAGTTAACGATTGAATTTAAGACGTTATATTTTTAGAATTGTAGCATTTCCATAGATTAATCAATAATAACAAATTAAAAATAAAATAGTATGAAATTAAACGCGAAAAAGGCTTTAAAAAAATTGATAATATCCTCCAGCCAGGGCAGCTGATGATTTTGTCTGGCAATAGATTGACAATTAAAATATGAGAAAATACTGATAAAATATTGATATTAAAGTCATAGAGTCAAAGATTTTAAACTATTATATGATTATGCATCTATTTATATAATTTATTCGAACGTGAATCGATTCATAGTATATTTAAAATATGTTTAAAATAACTGATGATATACAAATTTACATATTCACTTCCCTTACAAAATGCAAATAACATTAATTAAAGTCTTTTGACCTAGAAAAGGTAACAAATTATCATACATTTGTGTAACTTAACCTTGGCAAAGCAACGTCGCAACTATTACTTGAATAAACCATACAAAAAGAAGCAAATATTAGGACCCTTTTAGGTTTACTTTGTATTTATCTATTTTTCGCGTTAACTAAACGAGAATGGAAAATAAACGGATGAATAGACATGCTTTTATATAGCACTTTTTACCACGCGTTAAAAGCAAAATCTATTAACCTAGTTTAGTTTGAATGAAATCAAAGGCGAATCGGTGTATTGTACAGAACTAGAGTTTTCATCGGCTGCTCATAAAAAGGTTGACACTGGTCTTAAAAACCTATAAAGAAACCATATAAAGTTTATGTCCGTGTGGCGTAAAAGTGATAGCTAAAAAGTGGGCTTCATAAAATCAGATGGAGAAGTGTGTCCCTTTATAGGAATCCATCGGAACATAAAATCATTGGTTCCTTATACATAACGAAATAATCACACTGTGTTTCAAATTAAATTTATTTGATATCTAAACTTTATATTGAATTTTTTATACTAGTAAAAAGAGACTTAAGCACTAGGTACCACCCAATCATCATATATTATACCGCCAATTAGCAATACTTAGTATTTTTGTGTTTCGGTATGAAAGATGCGTAAGCTAGTGTAACTACAGGCAAGGGGCATAACATCTTAATACCCATATTTCTTAGCACATTGATGATGAAAGGAATGCTTAAAATTATTACAACGCAACATTTGTTCGTCCTACCAATGATTATATAAAAAATAATAATTCTTTATTATACTTTTTAGATACCATAGAAAAAATAATAATTCTTACTTAAATTGTTTGAAAAAAAAAACTCAAATTAGAATTATTATTAAGGGCACATCCTTATTTTGTTAATTTATTTGTTTATTTGATCATCATAAATGATTTTTTTATAGCAACAATCTACAGCCGATCTACATATATTTACGTAACCCACTTATTATCCCATATGACTCAAGCGCCATCTATTGTACGTTGATGGTACTATACTAGAAACTTCACACAATTGACAAGATGTCTAAAACAGTTACACAAAGTTTAAGATGAAACTTGATAGAATAAAAAGTATAGAATAGGATTAGCACAGAAATCTTTGTTTGATATAATATCTATATTTTTTTTTTCTTACAAAATAAGCCAAATTAAACAATAAAAATATATACATATAATATTTTTTGATGGATACAATAAAGACAAATATGTATGCCTCTAAGATAAATTTGTACATCCTGTACAATGAGAACAACAACTATTAAATGCAAATTTACAAATTATATAAGTACATTCTGTAGTTTTTTATTAATTTTAATCGAACTGACCGTAAATAGGAAGATGTAATGTTACCTTTTAAAGTAATACAAAATGCATATGCGCAAATAATATCTTCATTATAGTATAAATATTTCAGCCAATATGTTTGAATAGGGTATTTTAGGTAGTATATTTCTTACTTAACCTCTGGCCGCTAGATCAAAAGTGGTCCATTTCCGAATGTGGTCCAACACGCAGTATTGCTGAACCACATCATTGCAACACGATCGTGACTTGTCTTGAGTTACTACACTTTATATTTATTGATTTTTATCCTTAATAAGGTAAGCTGTAAATATTATGAATGATATCGTATTCAATTAATAAGAGCTGCGATGACCCAGTGTCCAGACTAAGTTGTACATAGAGCAAACATCGAGTTCTTTATGTGTTAATAAATCGTAACACGTGCTCAACGGTGAAGGACGACCACATGGGAAAACCTGCATATTTCTAAATAAATTCTAAGTTATTGATGTCTATGGACATACAGTCTTATCAGTGTAATGGAATAAGTTCCATTTCATTTTCATTGGCAGGTCAATAAACACTGGTTTATCTCTTTCTGACAGCATTGGTTTGACACTCGAAAGAAGAAGATGAACAGCGGTTTGTTTTATTTAAATTTATTTTTGCCTTATAAACTCTTAATAAGGTAAACAGTTCTGCATCACAGAAATGTACAGATTCGCAATTACCACTACATGCGTAATTACCTACAACATTGCGTCGCATCGGTTTGACCAACCGCTGTATCTACTAAACGCACATGAAGTTAAATGAGAAATTTATTTATGCAAGTTTGACCTTTAATCTAAAGTGATATGGTTGAAATTTGTCGGCGAGGTCAGACTGTTATTCTAAGCTTGCCTTTGGTAATTCACATTCGAAAATCTTTTAAACTGATTCTCGTCACACCATTCTGAGCCTTTGTGTGATGGTGTACGATCTATTTTCCCATATTGGATTTTCGTTCATCAATAGTCTGCTGTCGATTGACAAATCAACCTCGTTGGACAACAATACGACATTTGCTAAGTGGGTTCAATTAGCATTGGCCGCAATGGCTTGAACTTTTTTATTTTTTTAATCATTCTTTACAATATGATATAATATTAAATACATAACTATATATAAAATAGGTTTTATCTATACTAAAATTATAAAGAGGTATAATTTGTTTGTTTGTATGTACGGGGGGGGGGGGGGGGTGTCATTTTCGAAACTAATTATACAATTCTAAATTTATTTTCAGTGGTAGAAAGATACATTATTCCTGAGTGCCATAGTATAAATTGTATTTATATCATATAGTTTTCTTTATTAAGTAATTACACACGTGCGAAGCCAGGGTATGTCGTTAGTAAACTATAAAAAGAACAAATGGTGAATTTAACGTAACTATACTGTGAGTGCAAATAATTAATTAATTCGACGACATATGGTGAGAAAGAGACGACAATATCTTCAATGCTGCAATATTAAATCCTAACATCTAGAAAGGTTTATAGAAAGTAAGCGAGATCGAGGTAGACATTTCTGTTTTGCGGTAAAATTGCAGTTTTGCGTAACCGTCGGACGGAACGAATCGTAACGATGCAACACGAACTCATTTCCCCGCAGAAGTTGCACCGGCTTAATAAATTACACTTTTGATATTATGCAGCTGAGCAGAAACTCGTATATCATATAGTTCGAGAAGTATGTTATACAAACTAGAGAACGCGTGAACGGGTAAAATTTATTAGGTGTAAACAAATTCAAAAATATAATTAACATTCTGCATACAGTTGTAAGTAAAACAGCCGTAAACATCATTTTATTATGAGTTTATTTTATTTAAAGAATGACGTAAGGTCATTAAAGAATCTCTAGATTCGTTAAATAAACACACGTAAAATTAAATGTTGGCTCACAATTTGTATACAAAACATAGACGCCTAGTATAAAAATAAACGAACGATACCGATAGATTCCAGAAGCTTAATTGTTTTGAGAGAACTTAACTTGAAAACTTTAGTATACTTTTACATTGCTTTGTTTAGAAACAAACAACTTTTGTTATTGGATAAAATATAACGTATGTCGTAATTTACCTATGATAATAAAAAGAAATATATTTACGACCTTATCTTAATGTAATTAAAACTATTTGATAATCCTTTGTCCTTAGGCATCCGTATCGAGAAAACATGTTTGATACGTTCAATGCAACTCACGTAATAGATATTACAAATGCGGGCAAGGTTCATATACAAGAATCGATTGAATGAAGGCACATACATAAATAATACATTGCTACTAATTTAACTAGTTTAATTACAATTATATTACAACGGATTATATTTTTTAATATTTGCTTATTGAATAATTTGTATTTAAATGATAAAGATTTCCCTTATATTATTTTGGCGTACAGTTTTAAAAACAAAAAGATTTACAATTGGACAATTATTCCGACACATAAATAACCGGTCTCTCCCAATCAAACAAAGATAAAGAATTTAAGAAAAGAAACAATTAAATTATTTACAATTACTTTGTAATTGTATCAAAATTACTTTTGTTATTAAGACGTTCAAATACTGCGTGTTAATCTTTCTCTTATAAAATATGTTATGAAAATATATTGTGTTCGCCGATGGTGCCCAAGGGACAGACACGCGCATAAATAGTAAGCTCATACATAAGGATGTACGTGTTGTACATTCATGTATATATTTATGTATAAATATAGTTTCCAAACCGTATCTGCTTCATGACATAGTCGTGTGCTTAATATGTGATTGCAATTCATATTGTGATTTGATCATTATGGATTTTTTATTGGACAAACTTTAGATGAACCAGATATTTTAAATAGGATCAAATGATTACTAATCCTGCTAAACAATAGAACTTTATGAAACAAAGTTCCAGAAATATAAACATCCTCATCAAATTTTTACAACACAATCTGGAAATTAGTTAATTTAAACAATAATAATACATTCATCATAAAGTATCTTGTTTTAGTTTAAACTTAGTATCTAATCGATATGAGATAGCAAGCCCTGAATTTCATTTACCAACAATATAGATAAATAGAAAAAAAAAATGTTCTCTATGTGTACAAAACATTGTTAAAATTGCCTAACACGATAAACTCAATAAATAAACACATACATTTTGGACTTTTTATCTGTTCGGACCGGAAACGAGATAGATAGTGTCAGCTGATATTTTCAAACACATTGCTATATTTTGTCGAATATTATTTTTAGGCTTTGACGAATTTGTAAAGCAAATAACTCGATATGCCGATATGCAAAAAATATGAAATGGGTTACGTACACTACAGTTTTAAAAATTACAAATATTATGAGATAGGGACTCCTAAAAACGTTTAGTTTTGTATCGGGTAGAGTCGTCATGTTATCTTTGTTATTTTGGCGCCTAAAACCAACGTATTATTTGTGAGACATTATGTATATAATTAATTATTAACATAACAATTTTTTTTTCCTTGTAAACTCAAAACACAAAACGTATCACAAATTGCGTTCCATTAAAAAAAATAGGACCTACAATTGATCTCAGTGAATCTTTTGAGGCTCACAATGGAATGCTTTCATAAAATCAAAAAATAAACTCATTCTTTGACATCCCCAATTTAGCACATAATATGCACCAATAAAAATCATAAAATACCCGCGAAATATTTGGAGCGATTCCTAGTATTGCTTCCTATGAAAAACACTATTTATACTGAAACGCACAAGAATCGGCAAAGAGGTTTTACTAATAAAATTTACATAATGACGAATGTATTGAATTCTAGAAGCTAATAAATTACATTCATAAAATCTATTTCAGGTACCTACTAATTCAATTGAATACTTAACACTACGTTTGGTAATTTTTAAATTGTAGTTAAAATTTTGACGTTATTATAGTAAGTATTTTATCACCAGGTTTGCAAATAAATGTCCAGGTAAAGACAGCAACATATCATTCCACATGTTCATGAAATTAGGTTTCATTACTTACTAAATTTATACTAAGAAGTTCAGATATTTCTTCTACTTTTACAAATACCAATAGGATCACGATCACGAAGTAGGATAGTACGAATCACGAAGTAAATAGATCCAGTTTGGACCGCGCGATTAATGCACAAGCTTACCCAAGACATTGTCACTAACGGAGTGAAGGTACATCGGCGGATTTATTCGATAGAAGTCAAACTTAAACCTATATAATATCCAACAAGATCCATGTAGAAAATTGATCAGTATGATTTATGATCTGTGTATATTTAAACAAGTATTTAATAAATAGATATAACCTGTGACAGCAACACTTTTGTTACCTGAAACAAAAATAAAAAAATATTTATTACATGTAATATTATCCATAAAAAGAAGTGCGCACAGTCGTAAAGTTAACGGAACATTTGGCAGGGTTTATTTATGTCCCGAATCTAGCTTTTAACGTTAACTGTTTCCTCTAAATAATTCTACGCAATATAAATGTACTGTTGTTGGATATAACGATTGTTTTCCGAAGAAAGTAAAATTAATAATATATGCTTTAATGATATCTGGATATATTATAAATTTACATTACGTTTCGTTTACGTCAATAATACATACAATTTATAAATTGTCTGATTGCCGAAATCCTAAATACAATATTATACTAATGATGTTTCATAATAGATAACATCTATCCATTAAAATAGCAGATCTTCAAAATAGCATAATGTTATTAATAAACATTCGTTGAATATGAATTGTTTATGATGAGTGACCGCGTATTGCAAAATATAAACAAAGACCAACTAACCTTATTATTGAAAATTGCATTTCATTAACTTGGTTGGTTGACGCAATGCTCGATAAATTAAAAAAAATATATACAATTCATTTGCAAAGACAAATACCGTCTGATGTTAATTATTGTTAACAAACAAACATATATCCGGAGATATATATATATCTTATCCATTTTACTAACTAATATTATAAATGAGACAGTTTAATTTATTTTATTTGTTATTAAGATAATTGAATTTCGTATATGGTTAACCCAAACTCCAGACGAAACACTAAATATTATATTCGTAACACTTGGTCTTTTATTAAATAGCAAATATGCTTTGATGTTATATAATAAAAATATTTTCTAAACATATAACATTCCTGTTGCCTCCACTTGGCAGGATCAGAATTCAGAGGATCAGAATTGCCATTCAATGGGAGCATGCTGCAAGCATTGTTGCCACCATTCCGCACCAAGAACATTTGTACAGTAGCTATTTCTAATTTTGATTTTGATATTTAAGAAATTCTCTGTTCTCATTGTAAATAATTGTTATTTTGTTGCTGTAATATACATACGTGTAATATTCCATACATTATAATACGTAATTGCTAATGATTGCGTTTGATTCTTTAACGATGCTTCACACGTCCAAACGCGTTACGTTACGTACTTTAATAGAATAATTTGCATAATTGCTTTTGATTTATATGGTTCGATGTTATTTTTTATTATTATATGTTATGATAAAGATAAAAAATATGGAGCGCAATATTTTAAATTTCGAACAATTTTTGTTTTAGATTAAGTATAACAATTAAATTAAGTGTTAATTTCAGAAATCAATTAAATCATTTATACGTTAGTAATTTTAAAATTTTAAATACAAAACTGAGAAACAAAAGTCAGTGTGCTGACACTTTGAAAATGTATGTGAAATCACAATTCAACAACGACTTGGACAAACATATGTTCAGTATTCCAAAACACATTGATAAAACAAAGGGGAGTGTTTTTAAAACACGTGCATAGAAACAATTCGCGTATGTCGATGTGGTTCGAGTAACCGGGTCAAGTGTGCGCAGAATAAACGGTATACACCAATTACGTAAACAACCATACACCAAATCACCCGCCGTGTCATGGCAACCATATTTTCGTCTTTACCCGTTAAGTTGCGCCACGCAACCACTTAGATGGAATCTTGAAATAAAAAAAAAATATCAAATTATTATTTATTTTTGCCTAGTCTTATATTATCACATACTTATCAAAATCTACAATAATGTTATAAATGTGACAGTAACACAGTCTGTTACGTCTTACGCTTAAACCGCTGAAGCGATTCAGTTGACATTATTATTATATCATAATCATCAAAATAAAAATATAAATGTTATTGCAATTGCGTGTATTGAACAATTTGAATACTATTTATTGATGACTATCCATAACACGTTCCACTCTATTATTTGGCATTACGTTATTTTAAATATTTGTTCATAAATCTTACATAAGAAAAAAACAAAAAAACTAGTATACTGAGTATACCATAGACAAGAATGATTTCGTAAGACTATAATGTCATTAAGATATGTTAACTACAATTTTATCTTAAAATATTGTGTAACTCAAGAGCCAAGCAACAACACACCGAAGTGCACTTCAGCTAAACATTAGCGTTTAAAGCTAAATTTTATGCAAAACTATTTAATATGTTGTTGAGCTAACGTATCTTATGAAGATGTTTTGCTTAAAATGACCCTGATGTTAAAATTGCGCGTAAAGTACGTATACTTTATTCTCCAGGAAACATGTTAGATTAAATATTTCAAAACAATTGTTAGAAGCCGATGTCTGTTAAAGGTCTTATGGTAATATAATATTACATCGATATACTTTTTAATTTAATTCTTATACCACCTCCTTTGCGTATCTTCAATTTGTGTAATGCCGAATTTCAAGAGCTACAAAATTCAGTCCGATTTCGATGGGCTTTGTAACAACATTGAAATAAAATGAAAAAATATGCCTCACTACGCTATCGTAAGCTATGAAAAACTTTTCGAGAATAGTTGGCTGTGTATATGAAATGTTTCGTTTGATTAGTAAGTAGTTTAGTTATTGAAATAACGATTTTTTTTTAAATGCCATTTGTCTCTTAAAAGTGGTATCGTGTTAGTTCTATTATATTAATTATCTCTAATTGTGGTTATTCTTTATGCAAGTAATTTCTACTTGATTCATTTATTCATTTTTGTTTTTGACAGCTTTGATTAATTGCAACTAAATTGGTTTGTTTTATAAAAACGCAATTTAAACTATATATTTTGATCATCTTAACTCTCTATAATTTACTGATTTCGTTTCTGAGTTATTAATACAATATACGTATTACTTAATTTAAATTCTCAAAAACCTCATTTTATTTTCCCAAATTAACTTTATCTTCGAGAATTTTCATTACAAATTAATGACTGCTTAGGTTTAACAGAATTGAATCTTCGTTTGGGGTACATTTGCTTCCAGACACTATATGGCAATGGTAACGTCTTAATAAATCAATAGAAAATCCATGCATGGATTCTAAGCAATTTTACGGACCTGAGGTATCTTTATCTTGATGTGGCCTTAGCGTATATTTCCTTGTTATATTAAAAATTATTTAGAAATAAAAAACATTAATTCCAATTTTGAAACTTTGAGAATATTTCATGTCTTTTTGTTTTAATATTCTAAAAATATTTCTGCATTTTCATTTTTTATTCTACATTGGACTGACTCGGTTTTGCATATCACGCTCTGATTACTGCGCTGGTTTTGCGAACTTCACTGAATATTTTTTTGCGTATTTAGCTCTTTGTTCCTATCATTACATAAGTATAAAATAAAATGTCATTGAATATATTTGAAGATCACATTTTAATATTGTAAATCAATTTTATTCGCTGTTTAGATAATCTTATTAATATTTCAAAATTAAATAAGAAGAAAAACTTATTACATTTTGTAATTAAATACATTATTTAAAGATAAAAAACGAAGTTCAGATTGCAATAAAATAATATTAAATGGTATTTTATGAAATCTGTCAAAAAATGCGATCATCAATGAGTGTGCGCCACTTCCCTTGTAGATTCCGTTATATTAAGTATTTCCACTTTCATCAACATTCTTTAATGAAAATATTAATGATGATTCAATATAGACTAACGTATGGTTCGCACCATACGCTAGTCTATATTGAATCAGCTAGCACAATTAATGCTACTTAATAACAATTGTTACGTTTAAAATTATAAATACTAATATATATTTAAACGACTATATATTGGAAAATGCGATGATAATTTTTTTTTAATTCCCAGTAGTAAAAGTCCAAGTATAGAAATGGCCCAGTGGCTAGAAAACATTTTTCTTAACCAAAGGTTGCCGGTTTAATCCTGGGTGAGTAAATTATAAACATAAATGAATTTGGATGTTCTTAATATGTATTTTTAATTTATCTCGTGCTCGGTAGCGAACGAAAACACCGCGAGGATACCCGCAAGTGTCAGATTAAATTCTAGCACATGTCTATCCAACACCTCGCAATCTCTCATGGAGAGAGGAGGCTTTTGCCCAACAGTGGAACATTTACGGGCTCTTGCTATGTTGAATTAAAAAAGCCAGCTAAAATTGAATCTCGACATTCTGTCAAAGCCTTTGTACTGTAAACCTGTTAGCTTTACACGTCACAAAATGAACAAAATCTTTTGGAAAAAGTTGATATTACTTCGAATATTTCAATACTCAAAAAATCGTATGACTTATATGAATTAACTAAACACAGATTGAATATTTATAAAGTGTATAAATACTTATTCATATATATGTATATTTATTTAGGATCAAAGGTTATTCAATGAGTAAATTGTATGTGCTCAAAGCAAGGGAACGTGGATCAAATAGTGTCACGTCGTTTATATTGACTCATGACATCAATAATTTTCATAAACAAAACGGAGCGATTTTAATTAAAGGAAAAACATGGTCGTATTATATGCAATTGTATGGATAAAAAGTACTGAAATACTAAGAGTATTTCTTTGTATATACTACTCATGTATGATTATCTTAAATATATGTTTTGTTGTTCTACGTCGAACTATTTTATTACCATAATATTTAATTACCAAAGAGGTAATTAAATATTTTGTTTTTTTATTACAGTTTATTAACTAGTAAATATAAAATAACCTTATTATTTTATGTTTTCTAGCTAATTCTATAAGGAAATAAAAGATAAGACTTTATAGAATAGAAAGAAAAATTATAAATAAATAAAATATATTTAATTACGACCATTGGTACGATAGTATTAAATGAATATGTTTTAATCAAAATTTATATTGAATCTACTGCAACAACAATTCAAAAATAATGAATTCTCGAATCGAACTCGGTTCACAAATATAAGTTATTACTTTTAAAGAAGACAGTTGTAAAACCGAAGGTTTTACTTTTTCAAATGAAATAGTTCTATGTATTTGTCATGGTATATTTGTTGCGAAGATTAAGGGAAGTGTTAAATGAGAATAATATGTAATTATCTAGAGAACACGATTACTTCAGTTTACTCGTAGTGTATTTATAGATTTTCTCGCTGTAACTTATGATTATGTATGCAGTCATGTATACAGTCAAATAGTACGAGTAAAACTGAAGTTATGGCCCAGTGGTTACAAGACGTGAATCAATGAATCTGAGTCCCCGGAGTAAGCACCACTGAACTCATGTACTTAATTTGTATTTATAATTCATCTCACGTTGGTCGATGAGGAAAACATCGTGAGGGAAACTGCGCGCGGTGGATGAGGATCTGCCAAGTGTATTCAAACCAACCCGCATTGAAGCAACGTGGTTGAGTTAGCTCCCTCGGAGAGAAGGCCTTTGACCAGCAGTGGGACACTAACAGACTGTTACTTAGTTTAGTTATTAAATATTACAGCTGATTCTTTTAGTATCAATATATCTATTCATAAAGTTCTTTAAGCCTAATAGGCCTAGTTTTCAGCTTAGAATGTATCCAATCTCGAGGTCCTAAATTGATTTCAAATCAGTTCACGGATCCAATAAAATTAATATTTATATCTAATATTTATACTATCTATAAACTCATAACGGAAAATAAGAGCAGGAAATTATCATGTTTGTGTATTGATATGCATAGTACAGTACCTCTAAAAGCACGTATAGCCGTTGGTCCTTCGGCTGATTTGCATGCAATTTCGCTCGGCTATGAGAAAGTAACAACACCATAGGAAAAAATGTAAGCTTTAGCTTTTTGTAAGCTAAGTATATATTGTATGTATACGATGAGTATGTTATACGTGTAAAGATCGTTAACACCTTTTAAAAAGAATTAATACACTCGGTATAGAATAGACGTGCCGCTGGAGACGGCACGCATCAAAGCATTTAGGTTTTCATGCTTCTAGGTCTTGTACATACAAGCAATTAAAATTATTAAACAACTCGTTTAATATCACTCCAAGACCCGCTTTATAAGGACCCGGAATCGATGTTAATAAGACAACATAATATATCACTTCTCCGAAATATATATTTTTTAATATATTTGTCGGATAAACATGAAAATACTCGTTAATTATATCCAGTAACCCAATTCCACGTGACACAGATCACCATCGGTCCACCGTGTCACATATCTTAATTAAAAACGCTATTAAAAAATATTTATCGTATTTTCGTACATCAAATATACTCATAGTATTTATGTAGTGCAATGAAAATAATCTGCTTTTATCGGGTCAATGTATACATCATGTTTTTGTTGATAAGATCAATCTCCAGATTCGTATGAATGGTAATTGATGGAGACTTCGAAGTTTCTGTCACATTCTTCTTATATTTTATTATCTGTCTAGTTATTTTTACATATTATGACACTCACATACATACAAATGCGAAAGTGTAAATAAACACAAGTGTAATTATACTTTCGCATTTGTAATAATATTATTATAGTTCCATTTGCATCGCTTCTAGTGCAGGGGTCATACAAAAGTGACTCCTCGTTATATAATAAGAGTATATTTGAAATGATAACTCACATCGCATTGGTTGTTTGTGAAAAAGAGTATATTTTTTTGGTATATTTCAATGTCCTGCCAATTGACAGGTAGAATCACGGCACGTATTAATTTAATATTTTTTTTATTATGAAAAGTTTCATAAAATTGGTCCATTATTAGAATTATTAATTATTATTTGCAATTTTATAAACTCTACTCTATAGTGATCGTTTATCTTTACCTTCACTTTATCTAAAAATCCCATCTTAAACTTACTTTTTGAACCGTTTATCAGTAACGGTTTTAATATTAAATAAACGATTTCAAAAATAATTAGAAATAATATAACGAGATGGCAAAAGTAACATTCGATTTGACATTCATCAAATATAACGATAAGAAATCATTATTCTTTATGGTTTATATTCGGTTTTTTCTATGTTGTCGTTCTTGAACTAAAACTGCTCCGATATATAAATCTAGCTTAACACGTACCAGGTAGAAATCTATTCACTTACGTTAGTATGAGTAAGTGACTCGTGCGTACAATATGTCTTAGTGTGTGTGAGAAGTCTAAGAGTAAAAACAGCAAGAAAATACAAATTAGATAAAAGTTGTTTAGTTTATTTTATTATAAAATAATTAATTAAACGTGTGTGTGTGTCCCACCAAAAATCAACGAAGCCGTATTAGTTGCATTGTATTTCAATTAGTTTTTGATAACTATCCGACAAATTTCTCTAGATTTCTTCCTAAAAATTATTGATACGTTAGTAAAAATATACTATAATCACATGGTTACAAATAAATGGACAGCTACTTACCAGCTAATCTAATACGAGTTCAGTAATCAATCATGTGCACAATACGATTATTCTATTAGCACACGATAGCCTCGTCCTATCGCCTTGACACATTCACCAACTACGGCTGAATTTATATTGAACGCAACCACAATATTGCTACATCCATTTTGAATTATCGATACTACTGCCAATAAAATGTTGCATTTATTGATACGTAAAAAAAGTTTTTACTTTTTCTAACTGAACAATATTTATGTAGGACAAATAAAACTGTGGAGCTATTCTGTCAGGACAAATTCGAAACTCACAAAGACAGAGTGATTTGTTAAAAAGTGATTTGCGAAATTGAATCTAATAATCGTAAAATTTAACGGATATACGCGCCAAAAAAGATAAAGAATAGTATATCTCTCCGGAAAGTGGTTCAAAGCTTCAATGATATACAAATGTAGGCACGAAAGTAAGTTACATAAATATTTTTACAATACAGAATCAATTAATTCCTTCAAATTTATTTATTTTGTTTTTTCCAAATTAATCAAACATAACGACATTCTTGTATAATAATATTGTACTAGATCAAACAATTAAATATTTTTATTATTTAGTGTTTTGATTAATTTTAATTAATCCCTCTATGAAAATCCTATTATAGATACATAAACTAAATTCGCTTTAAGAAATTGCAGTTTGTTTAACATCGACTTCGCGCAAAATCAATTAAAGATCGTCGGCAGCTTTAAGTACGGAATGGAAATAGCAATTTACTAACAATAAAATTTCAATCTTAATATCTATACTTATGTGCTATAAAATCATTACACGAAGGAAGTCTTATAACTTTTCTACAACTCACAGTCCACATTCATTCATTTATATATTTATAAACATTATATAGAACGATTTCACACTTGGACTTGTTCATAAATAAACGTAAAACAAGTATAGTATACTTATATAAAAACTCGTTTAGTTCTCAAACAAATGAGAACGTAAGGAGATCAAATCAATGAATAATTAAGTAAATTTTTTTAGTAGCATATAAAATTGTGAGAATTATAAATTTCTTCAGCGTTACCCAGAGCAAGTTTAAACTCGTAAGAAACGATTTCACAGTTAATAACTTTGTATCCAGTTAACAGAGTGCTAACTTATAATATATTCAGGTCTTTTGTAAGCTTGATTAATTAATTCATAATATATATTTAATTAACCATCTCTTGAATTTTACACATTGTTTTATAGAACTCGAACCTTAAAAGTTTTATAGTAACGCTTTCAGTTTTAATCTCTCGTTAAAATTAAATAGATACGAGGCAACGTTTTTTGTTATAAAAGCAAAATTTTAAAACTGTTTATGTTTCGGTATAAATGTTTATTTTATTTTAAATGTGAAGCAGTTCACGTTAATAATTTTCAAGTATCATATCTGCTCCTCGGAAACGGAATAATTAAAACGAATTATTTTGCGAAATTAATTAAAAAATTCGACGATATTCAATTAAGAAATACCATCTGGTTACAGTATAGACATCTGCACAGCTTGCTTCTCTTGCATAAATAAAAGCGCAAACAAATTAGTACTTAGCTGGAAAATATATTTAATGAATAAACCCGAGTTGTGATACAAGAGGCGATGCCCGTCTCTCGCCTGTACAATTAGGCAAGTTCAAGAGGAGTTGGAATTTCTCAATGCTACACAGACGTTTTGTTACATATCTGACATTCCACAGATAGTATTCAATTTTAAAATTTAAAATGAATGATATTATAATAATAATTTTGTTTGGAATTTTAATATCGTCGTAATAATAATAAGAAATTATTCGTTATTTATCGATATTATTCGTTATCTGTATCTGACTTATAGGAAATAATTATTTATTTATTTTTAGTTAATTATTTTAGACAATGTTATTTAAAAGAAAAAACTTATCTATATTAAATTTACGTACGATATAAGATGTTGATAAATAACGTAAATATAATGATATAAAAATCAATAACAGATTGAATTAGAATAAATAATAATGCATCAAAATAATACTTTATCTCTTCTGTAATTTAATACGAATACCTACATCTAGTAATATTTTACTTTGTCGATAAAGCCGGAGCGTCCCATAAATTAAGAGAGCACGAACGTACCAATATAATTATCTTTTTAGTGTCGTCGAAACAACTTTAACCAGAAATATCCGGTCGTTAGTCGCCTCGCCCCAGGATTAAAATTAGTTAACGGTTTGAACTTAGTTAAAATTCAGACGGTTAAAGCGACTTGATTTGTTTAAATATGTATTTTATATATATTGTTTTTGCATTTAATGATGAAAATAAATGTAATTATTTCTTTTATTATTGCTTTTTAATAATATGATTATATTTTAATAAATTTTACTATAGTTTTCAAGGATTCTAATTTTATTTTGAACACGTGCTATCATTTTTTCATCGCTAGATTTTGTATTACAGTTTATATGTTTTTTAACAGTCAGGGTTTAATATACATTTCCCCTCTCATTTCATTGTCTCATTAGTCTAGTATCTAGCATATAAGGCCGTATACTCCGTACAAACCCAGAGACGTGCAGATGAAAATAATATTGAATTTATGGAGTCATATCAGTTTATAAGGGACCAGAAAATGTACTTGTGTTGTCGCAAAAATTTCTCCTATGGCAAGTAACTGGCCGAAATCAGTTAAAAGGACATCACTATCCACCAATCCACACCGGTCGTGGTGGAATAAGCTTCAAATCTTATCCTTAAATTTAAGGATAGCCCTTGTTTCTGGGCAAGGGTTCAATAAACATTTGCTACAATAACACTTTTCATCATGATCCAGTGAAAGACGCTTCCACAACATTTTTTTATATCAATTAAACAACTATTGTCCAGATCCATTCGCGTTGACAATGTAATTTATTTTCAGAGATGTATTTTATTTATTTTCCGGGAAAAAATGGCTGTGCTTAAAACCGGGACGCAGACTATCTATCTAGATGTTTTCAGTGATTTATTTCTGTCATTCCAACGAGTAGATATTCCAAACGCTTCGTTTTATAATATTACGTTATTTCTACTTTCATTTAACAAATATTTATTATTGTAAATTTGAAATAAATTTCTTAATACGAAAATTTTTTTCTTAGTTATGCTGTAGAAAATACTTTTTCATTTAAGATAATAAATCTTTTGAACGTAAACATTATTCTATGTTATTGAATATTGAATTTATTTAAGTCGTTTTTATGGCAGCACCGTGTTTATTTAAATGTCAAAAAAAAAGTGATATGTATATTCTGCCTCGGTATATTTGAATTTATTCGTGAATTAGCGTCATTGTTTATTTAGTTTATATAAGTATTGTACTCAGTATCTTCGTTGAAACTGTACTGTTATCAGGTCATAGTTCAATCGAAGACAAATAAGTTTAAGCCTTCACAGTGAATAGATTACTATCGTAATTTATATAACTTTGAACAATAGACCAGGCAACTATTATGAAGTTGACATAATGTAAACGTAGTTTGGTATAAATTTGATCTTCCTCCAAAGATCGCTAATTTTAAAGCATGTAGTATTAACTGAACTAACCTAACTCATAACCGAAACACTGAAGGTTTGTTTTCATTTGAACATAATATAAGAAAAAATCCATTTTTTTTTTATGGTATCGGTAGGCGGACGAGCAAATGGGCCACCTGATGGTAAGTGGTCACCACCGCCCATAGACAAAGGCGCTGTAAGAAATATTAACCATTCCTTACATCACCAATGCGCCACTAACCTTGGGAACTAAACTGTTACGTCCCTTGTTCCTGTAGTTACACAGGCTCATTCATCCTTAAAACCGGAACACAACAATACCGAGTACTGCTGATTGGCGGTAGAATATCTGATGAGTGGGTGGTACTTACCCAGACGGGCTTGCACAAAGCCCTACCTCCAAGTAAATTTCAATATTTTTTAGGAACAAGCTTATACAAGTCAGTTGTTATTAAATATTTTGTAAAACAATATTATTTACGTTTTTAAATCAGACTCAGAGAACATTCAATAATATTAAATAGTATAAATTAAAAAAACCTAATCTACATTTGTGTTCCAAAGGGTACAATATAAAACAAACAATCTTATAGGCGACAGGAAAAAACGCGCCTTCAGGGCGTTAAAAAAAGACATTATATTGGGAATTTGTCAAATAAAACTAAACGATTTAGAAGACATTATATGAAGTTAAATTTTTTTTATATCAATTTAGTTTGGTTATGTAGTTATTATATATATAATCATCCTAATTTCGTATGCTTCGAAGATGTAAGAATAATCCTTCGTAGATTTGTTTATAAGAAATATCGGTACTTACATAAATATCGTATTAATGCTACCGCAAAAAAATAAAATCTGCGAATGCTCCAATATAGGTTAGGTTGGATTTTATGTATTTATTATATATAAAAAATAAAAAAAATGAAACCTAGCCTAACCTATATTCGTGTTTTTTTTTTTTTGCTTCGGTGTTGGTAATGCTTGTGTACTGAAATATCCTTCGTAGAATTGTTTAATTGTTATTTTTGCTAATAACACAAGTAAAGCTAATTTGACGTGTATAAATAAAATGAAAAATTTATAAAAGTGTTAAAATAAAATAAAAAATTTATCATTGTCACGAAAACAATTTAAATATTTGAAAAATTTTATATCATTTTTATTATTTTTAATAACACCGGTTACCTGTTAGGTGCCCCAGCGTATAAAGGACCATAAATTTAGCCGGGGAAAAAATTAAGAGGAGCCATTCCGCTCGGAGGCCTTAAAAAAATGTATTTTGGAATGTCTGATTAAAACGCGTACCATTCCGAAGTCACTCGTGTGGCTAGATTCGTTTCGGACGACTTTATTTCTCTGCTTTTCATTACGCTAATCGAATCCAATGAGGTTTTTTTCGGTGCAACGTGACAGGTGAATAGGAATAGGTACTCGTTATTACACAACTGACTGGCAAGCTATTCGCTCGCTCTTTGTTCGGCAGGTATATTTCATTTACGAATGGCTTCACTCCAAACGTTATTGGATTATACTGTATGGAATACTTGAAAAAAGATTTAATTCTAGAGGTATGTTCATCTTTTATGTTATATAGAAAAGTAAAGTAACAGCCCGTGAATGTTTCACTGGGTTAGAGGCTCTTCTCTTTAGAATAATGGTTAGAGCTAATTCCACCATGCTGCTCTAATGCAGTTTTGTGGATATATGTATATGTGGCACATCAGACACGCACGCTTCCACGTAATGTTTTCTTCACCGACGAGCACGGGATTAATTACAAATACAAATTAAGCACACGAAACATAGTTGGGTTGGTTAGCATTTGAAGCTGCGACTAAGAGCGGCGTATTCTACCTTAGGGATCATTTCGACTCGTTTATTAAAAAAACGTATGAAAAACAATTGTTAATGAGAACCATTCCTTATGATAAAAATATTTTTTGTTTCAAAAAGTTATAAAGGAAGAAACTGCAACAAAAACATAAAATAATTAGTGTCGCAAGATACAATGGCGTTATCTCATTCTTTAGATGTAAACAGGCACTCGTTGATATCAGAACTTGTTAATGTACTTTCCGTAGACAACGTTATAAATTCGTTCTTCGTCGAGTTTCTTTAGCCATTCTCTTAGCGATGTTACTTACGCCCATTCCAGTTCCCGCGGTACTTCATAAAGGACTCACTAAGGGTGTGTTTATAGTGATGATAGTTTGTTATAATAACATTTTTTATTAAACATTATATATTATAAATTTAAAAGTTATGGAACTTACTGACACCTCTCTGGTTTTAATTTATCGAAACCGGCAATATTTAATTTTCACTATAAATAATTAATAATACTATTATTATTTTATATTTATTTAATGTATAAATATTGTATTGTTATTTTATGTTTAAGTATAAAAATAGACAAGATTGTCACATCCCGTCCGCGTCATAGCTTAATAGGATACCATAAATCAGCGTCACCTATTTAGGACACGATTCTTTGCTCATCAAATCTCTTTTTTTTGTTTAATCCTTTTTTATTTCTTTCCTTTTTTAGTGTTTCGTAGATTAAGTAGTATGTAATTTGTTTATTTTTATATTTTTTTTTATAATGAGAATATATTTATATTTTTGATTTGTTTTTTCTTTGTATACTTTTTATAATTGTGCCATGTCCTAAATAAACTTTTGTTTCTTTGTTCTTACTTAGTGCTCTTGTGTTCTGGTATAATTGGTGAGCGTACCAGTAAAACTAAAGGCATAAGGACATATCTTAGTTCTCAAGGTCGGTAGAGCATTGTCGATATAAGCGATGGTTAATATTTTGTACAAGGCCAATATCTATAGGATGTGGGATCATTTACGATAAGAGATATGTACCAGTCCGCCTACTTATTTAAAATTTAAAAAACCCTCGTGATGATTTATTATAATAGCAATATAATAACTAGCATTCTTGCCACCATTCCACGCGGTCAAGATTTATACAGAAACTTTTTTTTAATTCATATTTGTATATATTTAAGCACTTAATGTTATCAATTCTTATTTTAATAAATATTGTAGAATATAATAACAATTTCAGTATTGCTTGAAAACATTTCAATATTTTTAGTACATCAATCTAATTCGACGAAAGTATGAATGAGTCCTAAGAGAGTAGAGCACCTCTGCTTTA
The DNA here is from genome assembly GCF_037043105.1 of Vanessa tameamea. Taxonomy (NCBI): domain Eukaryota; kingdom Metazoa; phylum Arthropoda; class Insecta; order Lepidoptera; family Nymphalidae; genus Vanessa; species Vanessa tameamea. The sequence goes on from NC_087317.1 coordinate 6,909,952, forward strand.
GTGCACTCCATTAAAACCACATGTGCCGCGTCACATCGCGACTCTGCGCTTATGCGGTCGCTCCCCAAAATACTATTACGATATACGCAACTAATACATTTAAGTTCCTATTATCATAAAATTGCTGCTACATTTGTACCCTTTACCGTATGATTTACGAATAAAATCTAAATTCAAACCATTTATCAAAATAGGCTCTTATAAGGACTTATGAATCGTCATTTTATAAGATTGTTGCCAGTCAGACGAATATCTATAAAGTAGATTTTATATAGAGAAACCATCAAGATAAATTATTAACTGCTTGCATTAATATGTGTGGGGGCGTTCGTGCATACTCGTCTTAGTGAGAATGCTAAAAGTAAAGACAGCAAAAACTACAAATTGGATTCTATTTCTGAAGATTTATTTCTTAATTTATTAATTTTAGGTTCGTGAATAAAGAGCTCTATACGATTATATACCTAAATTAGTCAAAATTTAAAACAATAGACATTAAAATTATCGTTCTTTCAATAATTTTTTTTACATATACAAAATTACCCACGGTTCTTATCTAATTTATTCATAGGAAAAAATATGAATTAATATAAAATTTAAATTAACAGTTCATTTATATAAAATGATAATAATTAATTGCTTGATTAAAGATTGATATGTATCTGAGTATATAAATCAATCAAATTAAGCAATTTCGACTGTTTTATGTTTGGCTTTTCAGCGTTAATGTAATTAATGGATCTATCAAATTAATATTCGAATAAAATTGAAACCATTGCATCGGATTCAATATTTCAATTTCATAAACCGATTGTATTTAAATTAGATTTCTCTAAACTATTTTCTATAACTTAATTTTCCGAGCTGAGATAGCCTACTAGAATACGTATGTCATTCTTAACTAAATTATTTTAAAAAATTAACGTAATTTTCATTCATCCCATACACGGTGGTGAAGTAAAAAGTGTATCCACCGATTCACATCGAAGCGTAGTGTTGGAATAAGTTTCAATACCTTCTCTTCAAAAGGAATGAAGGCCGAATCTATAGTAATTTACCCTTTCCGCTATTTCAGATAATTTTCCCCACTTACGTACGTACGTACGTAGTATATATACGAGGACGTACACATAAACGAATATAATAAGGGCATTAATTGTACTAATTCGTTATTGTCAACATTTAACTGATTAAATTAAAACTGAATTTATAAACAATTTATCTTATAACTCAAACTAGAACTAACACCAGTCTCAATAATTCGAGAACAAACATATTTCAGTAAACAAATGACAAGTTCGAGTCGTCGGTGATAATTTGTTTGCGCCCGCGGTGCGCTACGCTCCGGCATGTTTGTGCGCCGTTTCATAATATTTATACTACGGGATCAACTCTACGATTTACAGCGACTGCCTAGTTCAGAAATGTCATTAGGATAAATCACCTTCAATTTAATACACCTACTTCATATATCATACGTTATATCCCTGAGAAAAATATGATTCTATTTGGAGTATTTTGAAGGGAAACTTTCTTATAACGTACTCGTGAATACAATTTATATCTATAAATAAAATATACATGAAGAACTCTAGCTCTGTGTCAAATATTTTATGAAATAAGCACAAGTAGATATTTGTGATAATGTTACAATGCATTGTATTGTCTGGATTGACTAAATATTTGATATTTATATATACATACATTGTATACATACATTGTATACATATACATATATTGTATTTTCCTTGATTCATAAATACGTTTAATATTATATAACTATTTGAGAGGATATGGCAATAAGTTAACATTAAAAATTCTCTTCATGAATCTCAGAGCTACTAAAACTATTAAATAAAAGTTTATACGAATTTAATATCTACGAATATTACAGCTTCCATTAACTGTTGATTCTTCTACTCTAATTATTATATTCTATTACTTTGACAATACTCTGAAATTAGTATTAATAGCCAGTAGTAGGCAATTCTTTTATAGTAAAAGACAAAATACTTTTTACAAGAGATTAAGTTTTGCTTATAAAATCATTTGATAATCCAACAGTTTTAAACAATAAATTTAAATATATACTTGAAGCATTTTCATATAGAGTCATTCTATGTTTAAAAATTTTCATTAAAATTAACAAGTGTTAATATTTATGGCATAAAATTATTCGATCATTTAATATATTTCGACGGTCACGAAGTTATTAATTAGTTAAAATTCCTTTAAATAAAAATAAATTGGTATTATAACGGTGATTTGAACATTCAACGAACAATGTGTGAACATGACACCTGCCAAGCTCATACATTAAAAAAGGTGCCGATAGCACACGTGGTGACCGAGATAAATTAAATCGGTATTTGTTTTGGCTTAAATATGTATGACTACGCACAATTCAGTACTGGTAATAGTACTTTGAGCAAGCCTGTCTTGTATTACCAACTCATCTGTCATATAATTTCAATTTGTATTGTATCTTTACGAATTAAGTAATTAGTGAGCCTGTGTAGTTACAGGCACAAAGAACTTATTAAGACGGAGGATCTCATAGTTAACGGTGCGTTCATTTTAAAGAATTATTTTTATTTCTTACATTTCAAAAATATTTGTATTACATTTGTACAAATGTAATACAAATATTTTTCATGTCTATATGTGGAAATAATTTGCTCATTTTTGTCTGTTTATTTTAAATAAAAAAAAACTACAATTGGCTCTTAAATACTCATTTTAATTTTATGTTAAAACTAATAAAATAAATAAGCTGGTACTCGACATAAAGAAAACTTTTGACTTGTATTTTTTTTTAATATATCGATTTATTAAATAATAAAAGATAAAATATCCTTAAATATTCCGGCAATTTTTTACATGTATAGTACTAAAGTATTCACACCGCTTCATATTCGTCCAGCCTTGTTTATAAAATATTTTTATGAATATAAAATAAGGTCAGTCCAATTAAAAACTAAAGGTGACAAAATTTTATATTTTGGTATTTCAACTTAAAAGTTTATTACTTTACCAAATCGTGGTTCACTCGCAATATATTCGATGGAAGTTTAAAGCAAATTTTCAACTAGGTTTCGTGAAATATAAACGAGGCTCTCGTGGCTGCGCTCAGCCTAACGGCCGATAAAAGATTTAACGGGTTCACGAGCAAAGACATCAAAAACGGCAAACCGCTATGAGTACCTATAATTTAGGTTAAGATTATTCTGCTATAAGTGCTTTCACTGAAATAAAATGGTTGTAATTAAATACAAGCCAAGAGGTGATAAAGCAAATTTAAGAATATAATTTGAAATTAAATTTTGTTATTTTCGGTTCAAAACGACGACGGTGATTAGTACTTTGTGAAATAAAGTAAAGAGATCCGTAAAGTCTGTAGGGTCTGCTTAAAAATGCGGCATAAAACGAAGTAGAGAACAACACAAAGAGCGCTCGGAGAAAAAATAGGTTCGAATGGCTCCCTTTCTATTGCATAAATCTGAAAGCAGTCTCTAATTGAATATTCTCTTTACGTAATGCCGTCTTATTTCACCCTTTTAAAATAAAATATAGGCTGAAAGCGAAACATGTAAATTTTATCGTGTCTGGGAGGCCGCCCGACGGGACTAACTTGAATTTTTTTCGCCAGACAAGGTAAAGCCAGAAACTTGGCTCGTATTTTCCGCTAAAAGTTTCCCTATTGCGATGTTCGTTGAATACTTTTGTGACTTGTAGACTAAGTTATAAAAGAATGGCGTATTGTGTAGAGGCGGTCAAAGCCAACAAATCATGGCAATCTTTTGCGAGGATTTTTGGAACTTAATTTCGCAAAGAAAGCTTGTGAAACGCACAGAGTTTTGTAACAATACATCCTTAGATAAGATTAAGAATCTCTTTATACTTTTATTATCAATATAAAACATCAACGCGATAGTTTTTCAACCATACGTTTTGTTTGTGGAAAGCTTTCTAAACTAATTTAGACCAAATTGAATAAAGTCCATCAACAATTACATTATATGTACCTAACATAGCTTATATTGATAAAGATAAAAAACGCAAATCTGTTCACTTCCATGAATATTACTCAGACTTTAAAAATATAACGATTTCACGCTTTTTGCTTAACGTTTTGCATGATTGCTTCGTGATTAGATCTGTGAGAGTAACTTTACCGAATATTTTCGACGTACTTTTTAAATCGTCTGACTTTAGAACGTCTTAAATTGTACTGGAATTGTTTAAATTTCATCGCATTTGATTCATCGTTCTAAATTATAGATTCATTATGAATACATTGGGATAAACGAAAATAAATCGTATTTCTTCTTAACAAAACCAAAAGCATAGAGAATGAAATTCAACACGGTTTATGAATAAAAACAAGATTTATGCCATCAACATGAAAATATATTTTCGCGAAATACCTGTACCGTATAAAAAGAACTTTTATAATAGAGAAGTCAGTAATGAAATCCGTGCGGCATAAATATAGATGACGTTGGATCTACGGAGCTAGGTCGCTTGCTTCGTGGTTGCCTTTCACTATGATAATATTACTAAACCGCTTTATAACCGCCGTACGCTAGATTTGAATTACGTTGTAACTAATTGTTTTAAAATATTAAGAAATAATTGTATACCTATTCAATTTTGAAGTAAAAAAAACCAATCGTCTCTAATTTTATTACTTTGTATTACGATGGCAGTTTGTAATATTTTAAAGAGAAATATATGAATGATGATTTAAAATCGGACGTATCGATTAAATATTTATTTTTATCATTTATTATTAAATCGAATCGGCATGTTAGTTTGAAGTTGACAGTTTATATAAATATATACCCAATCAAGGCTACAAATGTTCCATTTGCATTGAAGCGAATACATAAAATTTTATTCAATCGTAAAAGGCGATATTTTAGTTAATAGTAGTCGTTTAATAGATTATTATCAACTCATTATTATGTCATAATAATCATTAGAAAATTTCATATAGAATACGGAATAATTTCGAATTGAACCATGGACCTTGGGATCTGCAGTTACAGTACCTACCAAGCAGAGAGACCGAACGATAACAGATGAAATAAGAAACACTTAATACAATTGTAAGCACGGAGGACGTCCCGCACTGGAGCTGCGTTGTGGAATAAGATTTAAACGTTGTCCGTAATAAAGAAGGCATTTGTCAAGCGTTGAACCTTTACTTCTTCTTTGCCAGAAAAAAGGGGAACATGTCATCAATCATTCAATCAAAATTTATAAAAAAGGCAATTCCCTGAATATATTTAATATGTCCCAACTGACCGACTATCAATGGACAACTTTAAATGTAAGACAGAGGAAATAAAAATTTGTAGGCGACCTCCTCGTTTCGTAATGCAATAAGGATTTACCGAAATATAGTTTTTAAGGGAACAGATGTAGGATTTGTAACTTTATACAATCGTCACATTCAAGGAGCCATTATATAGAGATAAATAAAAAAAACCTACAGTGGCCAGTTAATGCTAGTAAATAATTTTCTTCATTTGATAAATCTGCATTAAATAAATATATATAAAATAACATAACAGTAAAAATACATATTAAAATTTGATACTTCGACAAAAATATTTTTTTCATTATTAATATTAACAGAGCAAATGTAATATGATTCTAATATTAACACAATCATGGCGATTAACGTAAAACCCCTAGCAATATATATGAGCTCATAATGTGTTATTTAATATGGACCAGTTTGTGCCACCGTGCCAACAATAAACGCATGGCTTCCGACGATAAAACAGCTGCCGGCTTTGTTACACAAAATACACCTATGCTATAACTAACTCGATTTTCATCGATGGTTAGTGAATTTGGCATTGAATCTGTTATATGCTTATCCAACTTTACAGAAACAGTTAGTATAATTATAGTTAGTATAAATATAAATCTTTGTTATGTGTAACACCTATTTACTTGTCTTGTTAATTTGATTGACACGTGCGTCCCCGTGTTGCTTCCTGTGTGTATGCATGGCGCATAATAAATGCTTAGTTACTTTATATCATTATAAAAAAAAATCTTAAAGAAGTTAATATGTTTTTATTAATTTTATTAATATTTACTTTTTTTATTAATTGTTTGGTGATGACCACATTATTTTCATTAATGATACAAAGACAAAAATTATACAGATTAAACAGAATTCAGACTATTCCAAACAAATGTGGTCCAGTACAACACGCGTTGATTTCGAGAATCACAGACGTCCGTAGTCCGTAATAATGATAATGTTTACTGTCATAATGGATTCACACCGCACGCCGGAAGCTGTATGCAGCTGATTCAATTGATACACACTCATAAGGCAGTACATTATTTTATTTTACGTTATACTATTACAACGTGTCAAATAACGTCGTTTTATAAACGGTTTTCAAAAAACGTACAAAAATATTCATTACTACTTTGTTTCCAAATAAGTCACTAAAAATTAAGATAATGTATAATTTTAAAATTGGAATTTAATAGATTTCGTTGTGTGATGTGAGTACATTCAAGTTAATTTTAAGAAAACTAGTGTAATTGCAAATGACTATTCGTCTTATCCAAATTTAATTTAAAATCAAAACAAATGTTGTGACTTTTGTGAAAGGTACAAGAATTAATTCTAACCTCAAACAGAACTTAAAGCGTTATCCAGTCAGTAACTTGATTACAGTAATAATAAACTCCAAACGTAGCGAAACAATCAAACGGGAAAATTGTGCGTTACTCAACAAAAATAAGATATCCATCAGCAAGGCGGTAATATGATCCAATGTTAACAATGAAGGCCAATTCCAATGTAATAAACAATGATTTTGCATCCGTATAATATCACAACATCAAATTTTTAAAACACACCGTGGGTAAATTGTCTTCCCTGTAGTTCATCTTATAATTACACAGTTGAAATAATACAAGGAAGTGCCTAAGGTTTTATGTTAAAACTTTAAATATTTAGTTAATATGAAAAACTAGTGTCTGCCAGCGGCTTCGCCCGCGTATGAAGCGTGTAAGGGGCCCGGGCAGGTGTTGTACCTAACATAAAGTATCCCCTAAAACCTTTTCTATACCCCTAACTGTACTGAATTGTATGCAAAATTTTAATGATCATTATAACAAACAAACAAATAAAGAAACTCTTTTTGACGTCTATAATCTTAGATAGCATATTCTACCATGTTTTAATTCACGTAATATATCAACTTCAATTCCACAAACAAGAAAACAATAAGAAATAATCAAGATGTAATTATTCATAAATTGTTTCTTATCAAAGATTAGCCTGACATTTATTTCATTTCTTAGCAAAATTTTATTAAAATTCTCTGAATTTTCATATCGTTACGACGAAGCAAATCCGGTATAATATTACCACTTCGAAACTTAGACCGAACAAACGCCTCCGTAGACTTATTAAAGAATTCTGCAAGCTTTAGCCTGATAAATAAAACCGCTAGGACAAGCTAAAATAGTGTAACAATCTTCAAAAGCCAAAATCTCAGTTCTTTTATTGCGGCAAAAGTGAATCAAAATGCGAGAAACATAAAACGTGTATCTGCAAGCTTCGGTAGGCACGAAGGAGTAGGCTGCGAAAATTGGATCCCACGGGATTTACCGAGACGCCTTACGCAAACGCTTGGATCTCGGGCCCCAGTCGTTTACGTTGACGTGTAAAATATTCACAGTCCTAGTCGAATATGTATTGAAGCCGTCTGGAAAAGTAACATCAAGAATATATTTGCTATTTACGGATATATAAACCATAGTACCGTATCATAAGACATTGTGGAATTCCATTGATGAGATCTAGTTAGTACTAGGAACTAACACAGAGAGGTATGGTGAGAAGAAAGTCCGTGTAATGTAATGTGCGTTACAGTCCGTTTAATATAATTTACTTTACATAACATATACCAATAAATCATACCAAAAAATAAATTAATAAAAAAGACAAATTATTCCGTACAGCATTATATAGAAGGAAAAAATATATATATATATATAAAAAAAATTATATATGATTAAAAATTATTGACAGAGTTCCTGACTAGTTCTTCTCGATATAATATCTCTACATGAATATTAATTTTGTAAAAATGGGTCTTCAAAAATGCTTGTAAGTAAGAACAAACGTCAAAACAGTATCTTTTTAATTTAGAATTTACGGAAAACCGCGAAAAATACCTAATAACCAATTTGTCAACTTTAAAATTATATTAATTAAAACGCAAACCGTTCCCAATATTAACTAAAGTTATGCGATCGTTTTTTATAACAACGAAACATATACAAATAACCATCTTACAGTTATTCCTATTTATGATACATTTATATCTGTTAATATTTTTTCCCATGTGTTTATAATACTTTCACTGTTGGACACAAGCTGATGACGATGCTAGTTTACGTAGAATTTATATATTTTGTTTGTGTAGAGGCAATGGGTCGAGTCTTTCCCAGGTACATGGGACGTAATTCAGCCGCAGCCCCGCGGGGCACACATTTTGAATCCCAAACGTAGGCTTGATTTGCTTTAATGACAGGGATTCGGGGTTTGTTCCACGTCTTACCGTAAACTGATTAGAATAACTGACCCTCCATTATTTATATGACTGAAACGTATATTATTTAATCACATCTAGAGGTCGGGAGCGAGTTGAATAGATTTATTTATTATCCGAAATACAAGATAATTTTACGAGATAAATGAACAACTTGCCTCCACTTTATGTCAGTTTGAAACTTCGTGAAAAATTTTCCAAGAGTAAATTCAGAGAGAATACCAAAGTTGGATTGAGTTGAACTGAAATGTATTTTATTATTTATTATTCACGCGATGAAAACTGGAAAGTGGGATAAACCGTCAACTCGTACGTGACTACGCTTCTCTGCCGCATCTCATTGTGGAAGCAGCTTTATGCTTTCTTATTGTCATGGAAAGTGCTACGTTTTGTATTGCGTAAGACTCCTGCTCCCGCTTTTAAACATCTGAATAGATCATGTCATACTATGAAATATATCATAATATCAAACATAGAATAAAAAAGTTGTTCATATAGCTTCACTGTTACAATCTGTTAGAGATATTTTAATAACAACCTACCCAATAATATCCTTATAATAAATTAAAAATTATTCACCTCTGCATTATTCCTAAATACCTTATTATTTTTGTAACTTCTTACCCACCACTAAGAAGGTATTTCTAGATGGTGGACGATCTTTTTAGTTTTCCAGTAATAACTGGTTAGTAAGGGGCCTCCTCAGATGAGTGTGACCTGACTTCAGTAAAAATAATACTGAGAGGCGCCATAATATAATTTTGCTACCAGTAATAATAATAATAAATCCATCAAAATATTGATTTGGCTACAGTACAGTTTAGCAATTAGTTTCAATTTAATTAACGTTATTGGAAACTATTGTGTTTAACCAACCGTTTTACACAAAGCAAATTACATTATTATACGGCGGATGTTGATCGGTTATCGCTTATGACCATACATACAGGACAACACATGAATCATATTAAGGTTGACCATCATGGAACTTTGAAATTTTTTGAACTTAGAATATATGTTTCAAAGACTTGGAGTTTTTAATTATAGAATTATATTTGCAATACTTAATAGTCGCTGTTTTCGTAAAACCCGTAATCCCCATGCCTATGCCAATGACAGAAGGTGTAAAGACAAAAAAACAACTTGGAAATTGAATTGATAAAGTATCATTGGTTAAAAATTGAGGATGTTTTGTATGTCGGCGAAGTTGTTATTGAAACTTTGAAAGTAAACCTAAATAAGCATAAGTAGTTAAGTGGAACAATTTTATTTTATAAATAAAGATACTTCTATCAAGAACTATTTATAGTGCAAAATATTATAGAGCAATTAACAAATTGTATGTAAAATGTAGATTGTAGATCTAAGGTTTTTCATCTGTACTCTTTTATATATTTGGTTTCATCTTCGTTCAATTTTATAACGGTTGGTTTATCGGTATAGTTGTGATGAGGTTACAAACAAACAGACATAGACACCTTTAATTATAACATTATTCTGATAATAGCGGCTTAAGTCAATGAATGAATTATCTAATAATGTTTTAAGACTGTCAATCTTATGTCGATGTCTTAAGACACTGTTTTCATCGAACACAAATATTACATCATTTACTTCGTTATGTATAAACAATGCTACGATAACACAGCATCAGCTGTAATAATGTAAATTAATAATTATTACGTACGCAGGTAGATAATTGAAACTGTATGCAAATGATCACGCTTTAATAATAACATGAAGCGTCAATAGTCCAACGGTGTATGGCCATAGCGTCAAGCTAATTTAATTTCAAGTTGTGGGTTCGACCTCTTTTAATATTTTCATCCCAGTCCTAACATATGCTTATCCTTTGATCACGGATGATTGATATAAATACAGTCAACAATAACATATCAAGATAGACTGTTCAAGCTGAAAAACTCAACGAAAAAAATAATTGGCCATTAACTTCACGCACTCTAATTCATTCAAACTGTATACGTCACAAATGATAAACACAAACGAAATTTAGATATTGTCGTTGTGTTGTTTTTCTAATGATACCTTCAGAAACATTACGTGATTTAAATGTAAATAGTCACCGATAGCATTCCCGTATGACAACAAAGTAACAGACCATAACTTTCCTACTAGAGGGTAAAGACCTTTTTCCTTTGAAAGCAGTTTGAATTGGTGGTCGATACGACCATGCTGTTTTACTGCAGGTCAATAGAATTGAATGGCAGAATTCTCCTATGCGGGTTTTCTTGCGATTTTTTTCTACAATATCACCCGAAGAATTTATGTACTTACAAAAGATACGTGAAAATTAAATGGTATTTAAACTCGCGATTTTCATTATGTTCCACGTATTCTACTGTCTACTGGATAATTTCGACTGTGCTTAATTTATACTAATATTATAAATGTGAAAGGAGCTCTATCTCTCTTTCCGTCGCTCTTGATTGAAGAAATTTGGTATGATTCTCCATAAAAAATTTCATCAAACGCCAAGGAAGGACATAAACTACTTCTTATACCGAACACCTTAACGACCAAACCCTAAAACTAGTGTGAAATCACGGGTGACTTACTAGTTATTAATAATATAAAATGAGACATTAGTTGCTTGTTTTATTCAACGACTTTATAACGTAAAAGGTCAGAGTCGAGTTCTGTAACCTTTAGAAGTTGAACCCTAATTCATTCCACTTCATAACACTCAAATGATTACTTAGATCCACATAAACTATAGATGACATAGAGACCCGTATTATGAAGCTTGATCACTAAGAGAGCGAGTTATTTTGAACCAGGTCACGGTATTTATAGGTGATAAGCCACTATGGAATATGGCTTTCGAGACTTTAATTTAATCCAAACAAATTGAATACCTTAAAGGCATCAACTTATTAACTTAATAATATAGTAATAGTCTATAATAATATATTTGTTTATTTGCGTCTGCAATTATTTTAATTTGACATTTATTATCTGGTTCTACTTTTTTAGTACATACTATCTATAACCTTTAAAATGTTTTTATAAACTTTTTTATACAGCACTAGTTCTCACAGAGGTTTGACTGTGGAAGAACAACAGATATACTGATACATTAACAGACCGAATTACTTTCGCATTTATAATATTAGTACAGATTATTATAAAATTGTTTGTTCTGACATTCGACTGACATTCGACAAACAGAGAAAATTACTAAGCGTAGAAAATTTAAATTTGGAACATTATTTTATTTTATAACGTTGAGGATATTTTCGGTAAATTGAACTTCAAATGTGAGAGGTGAATTTATATAAATTTTACCCGCACGAAGACGGAATGGGCAGCTAGCACCACAAACGTAATATAAGTACAGAAAACACAATTTTATTTGACTATTTATAAGTATTGTCATACATACCTAGCGATCACTTAGAAATAATTTTACACTAATAAGTATATAAGTAATAATAATAAGTAACCATGAAGTAATTTACAATGATTAAGTAATTCATTGTATTGTGTTTTACTTACCGAGCGTTAATATTACCAAGGAAAAGGCGCATGCAATTGCAAAATAGGTCCTTGAATATTAGGCTGTTCAATTTTTATAAAAGCTCGAGCCAAGCGAGAGGCCTTTGAAGGAAACGAAGTCACTGCGCCACATTACGGCCTTTTAACGGCCGTCGTTCTTGCAGAGAAAATCTATGCTAACAACGATACTATTGTTGCGGTTTTCAATGAATAAAAACACTCATTATTATATAGAACAGAGATTTTCGCTCACCATTTATTAAGTATAACAAATTACCTGCAACAATAAAAATAAATTAGTCTCGTTTTAAATACGTACTTACGTATAATAAGTTATATATAACTTACGTATATAGAAAATATTTTTAATATGATCTCATCATTTAATATAATAAAATACTTAAACTTTAATAACAATTACACTAATGTATTATTATTGTTTTTTACATATTTTAAAACTTCTATTCCCTAATAAAAGTTAACAAAATACAGTTATGATGATTAATTAGTAACATTATTATATTTTATATAGGTAAAGAATTATTTAATAGAAAAACGATTATAGTCCATTAAATATGTTTATCATAATGTAAAATCAAGCTTGATATCCTAAATTTTGTAATTACGTGCGCAATTATCAAGAATTGATATTTTGCTGTGATTACCTAGATGGAAAATGGTAAAATTAGCACACTGGTGAAATTACCCAGCCACAGGGCATAACGAACCTCGAAATACAGGACAAGTTTCCAATTTGAGTTTGTTTATCATACTGGAAATACTGACTGGCTAGATGGTCTGCTGATTTTTAATGAACACGATTGATATTGCTTCATATTTATTACTCACGGAACTGTGCCCGTGAATTTGTTTTGACTTTGGACGTGGAGATACAAATTTAAAACTATTCCTCGGGATTAAAAGTAGGGTCGTATATGTTTACTTTGTATTTAAATATGAAGTGAGCCCGCGTGACATTTGCACAAATAAAATGAACGGATAGTATTCGTGGTGACTTTTTATTACTTTACAGCGATTTGTATACATATAAATACAGATAAAAAATACTTTTGACTATTATTTTTTTATTGCCTCATTACAATTAGTTTAACTTCGAACTACTTAAGAGTCATAAAATGATCAAGATATAAAAACAGTACTTAGAGAAGTAAGTTCAATAAAATCATTTTTAATGTGTTTCTTCTCTTACAATTCTAATGATTTCCTTAATACCCGCTTAGTAAACATTCATAGTAATTTGCAAGAGCTCTCTAAGCCTAATGGTATATGATAAATATCAAGAGCTAGAAAATGAAAATTTAATAATGATTCAAATCGATCGTCGCTTAATGAGAATTGTAGAGATATTGAGTAAGAAGAAACTCCAAACTCACCGCAGAGCACGAAGGTCAAAGGTCAAATCAAATGTCGAAAGTCAAACGTTGACTATAATCATTATAAAAATTATAGGACACGTATCAAAATTGCGTATCATCGTGAGTCGGTTGTCAAAATTTCATGAGTGAGATACGAAGTGAATTCTTACAGAATCGCATTCTGACTATCGTTTTAGCATACTCCAATTTAAACCACCTTAAAGTACCGACTAAAGTTCCGAGAAGTATTCAAAAAGGAGGCAATTTTAGTAAGTTTCGTGTGAAACACCGACCGTTTCGTGAGTTCAACCTTAATGTGATTGAATGCTCTCACTTTTAATAATGCCTCTGTATTTCTTGAGTCGACATTCTTCGACGCTTTCTCACGATAGATATCTCACGCTACAGAACACTTCGAAGCTATTTGCGATACCGTAACGGACCAGATGCTATTCAAAAATCGAACGATTGCCAACTGCTCGGCTGCTGTTTAATGAAGCTTCATTTAATATTTGCACAAAAAATTAGTAAATAATATATCGATCAAGGTAATAATGAGGTTTTTAGAATACTAAAGCTGAATTTTAGTGAGAACGTGCTCATAAGGAATATGATCGATTTAGTATTAGGAAATTGGTCTTTGTTTTTTTATTTCGATATTATGGACATCAATTTGGGTAAACGCAAACACAAAACACAGTTTAAACAATGTTCCAACACTTTTATTTCACACAAATTAATTACTCATAACGGGTAATCACAAGTTTACATACAAAGCTAATAGCGTTTTGACCATCAAAAGGTGCGTAACACCGGTTAGGTACCTCGAAACACACAACTCCAATTATCCAAGTCGATCATCCACCTCCATTTTATTACCTTTCTTTCTCGACCATGCTCGATGATTACACCAATCAACTGCTCTGATTACACACCTAACATTTTTGGTTACCATAGCGACGAGAAAATGAATTATAATTAAATCGCAATTTTTTAATGTAATTATTTAAGGGCATTTTAAATTGAATAATGAGAAATTCTTTGCGATCATTCATATTCCAACATATATATGTATTTATATTTATCATTTTAAAAATAAAAGTGACAGTTTGAAATGTTAATACAAATTACGATGATGTGAACGTGAGACATCGAGGCAACAATCTTGTTAGTAACATACTGTTGGTCGTGTTTTAATCGACTGTAAAAATGTAACAGTGAACAGTACGCGTTAAAATTTAAATGTAAATTTGGAGTCATTTACTGCAAGCGTAATTACAAATGTAAGTAAAACGAATTAAGCACGTAATGATCGCTACTACGAGCATAAATACGGTATAAAGAGTTCATTGACTGTACGACATCGGATGCGGGTAAGCGGACAGTTTGCAGCCTTTGAATCGCACTGTTGCACAATATTTGCTACCGAGCTTTTAGATAGTTAGCCCTTAGCAGACATTTGTGAATGGAAACTATTTCCTTAGTACTTGTATGAAAAATGTTCAGAATCTACATTGTAAACATTTTATAAGACCAGTCGACATCACGAAAGTTTGTAACGGATTAGGTGTTTATTTATTCAGCATGTGAAACGAGTTTATGTGTCAAAATGTATGAAAATATATGCAAAGGGTACGAAGACAATGCGGAAGAGTTTGGTTGCGTATTGGCACTTGGCGGTGCCAGACTTTCCGGATCGGTGCGCATCGGTACTTCTATTAAAAGTTGAAAAACTTATTCTAAAATTGTCACCGAACAGTTGGATATTGAATTTTAACATACGATTTTTTTTATGATTATAGCGTCAAGTTCTGACGTTTTTATATAAAAATAAAACAATATCAAGCCTTAGTGTTAAGTAACTACAATCTCTTTATACTTGAAAAAGTAAGAAGGAATTGAGCCATCTTATAGTAAACCTCGTCTATTATACAAAGTCGTTGGAGAAATTTTTTTTTGTACCTTTAAAGGCATATATTTTGATGAACAAAATATATGCCTTTAATGAAGTTCATGTATTTATAACCATTTCATTTATTCATATCATGACAATGATGTATGGCGACATAATTATTGGCGTAATGGAACTTCTTAAAAATGTATTAGTTTTTATAAGCCATTATCATAAAAATGTCTTCATCGAAATGTTTCAGATAAATAGTTTAAGCCGTTTGAATTGTTTATGTCATATACTATCTTACAATCGTCATCATCTTTCACTGTATAGTCCAGACAATACATACATACATTTGTAGATGGAAATGAACCGAGAAAGCCAAATTTTGTATATTACCTGGAGGGGGGGGGGGGCTAGAATAGCTTAACTTGCAATTGTCGACCAAAAAAGTGGAAATTGCACAAGGCACACGGTTAATTGGCATTTCTCACCATTTTCCCGACGTAATGACTGGACTAATATATATAACATAATTATAATATATAATATCGACATACAAAAAATATAATTTTACAAATTTCAGGGCTGCCTGCCTGACACCAATCCTCCTGGGGAATTCTTTCGGGATTTAGATGGTTTCCCACTAACATACGGATTATTAAATCCCTAACCCGTTTTATTAATGGGTTAGATTAATACAGAAAATCCCTTACCCGGCTCTTACAATATCTAAGGCTTGACTTGGGATGACCTTATTCTATCAGCCAGATCATGGCTTTGTATACTATCCAGCAATCTTTAATCTTTTATCTAAGAAGAATATGAATATTCTTTTAATTTCCATTCTGATAAAAGGGAGATTTAGACTCTTTAATTTAACTTTTCTTTGAATAAAGTAATAATATCGCTACAGCGAATGCTTTAAGGCCAGCGACGCGTGTTCGTCACGCAATGTAAAGCCCATCTATTCACTAACTTATTATGAAATAAACTAACAACTATTTACATAACAAATTACTTTTTTTGTTATATCATAATTAATTATTATTATATATTAGTTTATATAAAAATTATATTCGCATTTTCGAGGTTTGTATTACATAAAATATTATATTATGCGATTTATAACTTTTGATCGTTGTTTGACGTTAGTGCTGCTAATTAACACGTGTCAGCTAGAATTAATTGAATAATTGCAATTTATTTTTAAATTGTATATTTTATATGCGTGTATTAGGTATATAAGTATATGTCCAAATCGTGTACAATACGTGACGTGAATATTATGTTACATTCACAAAACGAAAATATACGCATCCAGAGAACAAAGGCTAATCAAAGGCTAGCGAAAGGAAGGACAGAAACCTTGTTACCATCGTTTCCCACGAGTCATTTTGTGCTTACATCATCCATCTCTTTCTATCATACGTTTTAGTACAAAATATGAAAGGAAAAGAAGTTCATCGAAGTATGTTTTATTGCTTATAAACATATGTCAGCAACGTGAAGCTAAGTTTAAAAGAATTTATAAAATTTCTTTAATAAAGGTGTAATCAAATTTATTATAGTATAACATAGGCTAAGACTTTGTTTCAAAGTTATTTGAATTATTTGTTGCTTACTTTAATGTTACAGAAATACATTTTATTTATTTCATGACAAACTCAAAGGACAAAATTTACAAAAGAAAAAATATCCTACATACAATATTAGGTATCATCCGCACGGTTTCATAAATACCAGGTAGACGAGCATTGTGATTACACAATAAATATCCGAGATTGGGGATACGATACAATAACGTGAACGGACAAAGATGATACAAATCAAGTTTAGGAAGGATTCCTTTGAATGTCACAAATGCTTAACCTAGACCTTTACAAATCGATATTACAATCATTTCACATGTTATATTTATATACACAAATATATATAATCAAGTTGCTTATTAATTTTATTTTTATAATAAAACTTATTTCAGTATTTATAAAGTTTCACAACCTTTATTAATTAATAAATGAACTTACTCTTCTCTAGATCGTTGTAATTATAAAATATTCCGGTATAGTCTGAAAAGCCATTAAATATGCATTGTAAAATCGAACCGATGCAATAGTTTTCAAAGTGTAATTAACACTGTAATATAGGTCACACCTCGATCGGGAAACTAATTAGGCAGGCAACCGAACTTCAATGAGAAATCTCGTTTTGAATACGGTTCTGTTATGTCTCAACTTTCGAGGGTAAATCTATAGCAGGTAGAAGCCCTTGTCAAAGATACGGACCACGGCACACGTGTTTTCAATACAATAAATCACTGCTCCCGATGTTTAAATTATCGATATATTTATTAGCTGTTGTATCGTAACGTAAGGGAATATATAAAGGTTGTCACTAAATTGTTACCTACGTGTGCGACATTCATTATGTTTAGAGCAATTTAATAATTGACAAACATTCTACATATGTATATCCGACACTGAATTGTCAAATGCTTAATTTATTTGTGTTAATTGTCATTATTCTATCATTGTAGAAGCTTGATGTATTGTTTCACCAAGCTTATTAGCTAGGAACTTATGCTCCGAACCCTCTTGAGAAGATCGTAGTACAATAATAAGCAAATTAAAACAAAAACTACAAATATATATATATATATACTTACTAGCAATTACTTCCAAGCAAAATATCAATTCAACGACCCACTGAGTTAAATGAAAATGGAACAAAAAGTCATTCTATAATTCTTACAAAACACCCCGCTCTGACTCAGTCTTTGTTATACTCACGAAAACCAGTTTGTATAAAAAAGATGCGTCGAGCTGACCTGCGTACCCGCAAGTTCGTATCTTTCGGTTTGCGTGTGTGAGTACAAAGTTTATAGATTGTATCTTATGATCTTTGTGTGTGTTAAGCGAGTCCGTAACCTGTTCGGTTTGGTTGAATGAAGAATGGCAAAGAAGGCAAGCTACTTTCTATTGCTCGGCTTAAGACGCGTCGTTGTTATGATACTGTGTACAGTTGCAATGGTGTTATTGCATTCAGTACAGTTTCGCCATACGTAGTTTTTAACTTTAATATTTCATATAGTTTCATTCATTCAAACGAAATATAAAATATACCAAAATATTGTAATAAATGTATATTTTATGAATTGTGATAATTTCTGGGCGGTTAACAAATATTTATGGTGCCATGACAATAATGAATAAATAACGCAAAGGAGAAAAGTGTTTGGATTTAATTATCTAACGCTAATAAATCTTGTAGCTTGAGGCATTCACGGATACAAAGGATACAATACCGAAACCCGCAAAACGTCACCTAACATTGATTTATTTAAAATACATATATTAACTTATTTAGGAACTGTTTTTATGTTATCAAAATAAGTCATTCAATAAATATCTCGTAAAAATAATATAATACGCGACGTCTTAATCTTTTTATTTTTTATTTTACTTAACCTTGTGTATACTAACACTGTTCCCGTGCATATAATTTTTTTTTTTTTAAATTGGCTGGCCCGTCATTATTACTGTAGATAATTTTAAATAAATGAATCGACGTTTAATAACATTGGCTAATTGCAAAGGATTAATATTATTGGAAAATTAATTTGGTGGTTAAATTGAATTGCAAAATAATTATATTGTAATGTCTTGTCAAACCATACGATGGAGTAGGATTACGAATTGCAAGAACGTAAGCCATGAATGAAGGATTCTTCAACTAATTGCACTGCTTATGAACTCCTAGTCTACTACTATTACGAACTTTATCTGTAACGTAAATTTATGTTTTCTATTTAAGCGCTTTGAAGTACAAAGTACTAAATATTATAAAGGTATACATTTTTTTTAATTTTGTTTGCTTAAAAATAGTAAATTTATTAAAAGTTAATAATATCAATTACCAATATTACCGAAAAATACATATTAAATGTTTACTAAAAACATATAAAAAGATTTGTTTCGTATCAGACGTTAAAGATTTAAATGACTTTATGCCGGTAGATAATTTAGATTTCAATGAAACTCACTCGTTAATTGAATTCTGAACTTGAATACACTTGAACATTTAAAATCCACAAAAGTTAATTAATTCCGAACGCTTGCGGTTTAAGTAGCAATCGATACAGGAATGTTCCGCCCGCGGCATATTACCCACTCGTTGCTAATGATGCTATAATTCCTTTTGAAACGTTTTCACCACATTTTTAGTGAAAGAAAAATTTGATATCTAATCTTTACAACTAACATTAAAGGTTTTTTTTAAATTAGTTATTATAATAAATATGTATAAATGATCATCTTTAAAATAGCTGTTAATATCTAATAATAATTAATAAGGAGAAATTTGAGCTAACAGTGGCCTGGGTTTCGGCAACTGAAGCCGATCAGAAAGCCTAGCCAATTACGTAGGACATATTAAAGTGCACTAGTGTGTCCGTAAATACAGAAACACTGTCAATCAAAGTCAGACGGGACTACGATACAACACTATCGGCGAGAGGACACTTCACGGATTCGATTGAGAATTTACTTATTTGAGATATTCAATATTTGACCCTAGAAATGCAGGTACTAGTACACCCAAAGCAGTAATTCATGCATTAATCTAAAGGAAGATTAAGAGTAGCAAATAATATGAAAGCTAAGCCAGGACTGTTTCACGTGAGCGAAAAAAATTAAATGATAAATTATTGATATGTTATTAGAAATACGTGTGGGAAAATTTGTAATTAAATAAATAAGTGTATTGTTAAATATTCAATGGGAAACAATAGCCGTAATTTGTATCCCCAAACATTACATTTAGATAATTCGTCCCCCGCAGATAATTATGAACATAAATCAAGCGCGTCGTACAATGCTCTATGGGAGGGCTGTTTCGGGAATACTGTGTTTAGTTTCCACAAGCCGTATCAAGCAATTGCTGGCAATAATAAAACTTCATTGATATTTATACAATGACGTATTACATTTATAGTATAGTATACCTGTACACTTACTTAAGGCAGATTTTTGTATGATAATAAAAAAGTACCTAAAAAGTTACAGAATATGCTCTAATAAATTAATTTGAGTTTATATTGGAAGGTTTTATATGTTCTTTAAATCTTTAAAGAATATATAAAACCTTCTTCGTCTTAACAATAGAAACCTATTTTTATATTTTAATTTTATTCTATTATTTATCTGTACTAATGTTATAGAGCTGAAGAGTCTGTTTGTTTGAACGCATATTAATATTATGATCAACTAGTCCATTTTGAAAGTCAAGGTAGCTTATTTTCCAAAGCGGTTGTAGTTTTAAATTTGAGAACAAATAAATTAATTTAAATTATTATATATTAAATAAGGGATTTTAGTTTGATTTGATTTTATATTAAATTAAATACAGTAAACTAAACTAATCAGTTATTAAATCTCATTAAAAACGAGTGACAAGTCAATTTTTTTATGCGTTAGTTTTATGCATTCCCATTACAGGATTTGTTCCCAATAATATTCCAATTGTATACAAAAGCCAGTGAAGCACTAATAGAGTGAGTACATAAATTATCAGCAACGCTCCTCCATTTCCCTATTCAATATCTACATTAAAGTTGTATTACGACTGGTATAAGTATTATTTGTCTAATATGAATTTAATTTATAACATATAACGTTTCCTTTTGATTGAATATTATGGAAATTATACATTTTTTAACTATCTTGTTGTGTTAGGTTAGATATAAATAATATATTTCAAATTTAAATTCACGCTTGTCATGTCAATAGTCTAAATTTTAATGTGGAGGGGTAGCTGCGAAGCGCGGTCACTTACATAATCGTTATATACTTAAACCTACTCTGAAACGTTCTGAATCGTCTGGTATCAATTTTACGTTTATTGGTTTAATTTATAAGTTTAAATAATACAAGTATACCCTATTCCAACAATAACAGGAAAAAAGCTAAATAAACAACATTTGACAGCAAATTGACGCGATATCATTGGTCGAGAACTTGATCTATGATATACACTATGGATTTGCGAAAAAATTACGTTTTGAACGTCGACGAGACTGTTATCAGAATTTTGGAAGTAAAATTAAAATAGAAATAAGCAGTTAAGTGCAATAGTGTTGTGTTATAAATAAAGATATATTAATCAAAAACTCTTAGTAGTGCACGACATAGCTGAGTTATTAGCAAATCGCATGAAATACGTAAATCTAAGGTTTGTTTATCTTTTTTCCTATTTCCATTGGAATAGGATATAGATATTAAAAGCAAAATTTTATATTATTATATAATATCGATATAAATTATAATATAATATAATTTTATAATAAGAACATTGAACGAGATTACACATTCTATTTTTATTTTTTTAATATATTTTTAAACTAGCATATTGTGTTGAAAGAAGAGAATCCATTAACGTTTAAATATAAATCATATTGTACTAGACTTAAAAGTGGAAAGCGATTGGATTCTGAATAATGTCGTTTGAACTCGTCGCTCTTTATGAAGCTCGGATGTATAACGTTTACGATTTATTGCAACGACTCAATAGCGATTCTATATCTAGATGCACGTGCCATTCATCCCAGTCCACGCTAAATATTCCATTACACGAATTTAATTTTATTACGTCTTACTTGGTTAAGCTTCATTAAAGAATGCTTAATTTGAAACTTATTTTGCTAGATATAACATCAGAAAGTTGAAATTACTTTAGTTTCGTTCATATTTTTTACCATAAACCTCCTTTATTTATTTTTTAATATTAAATACGGACGATGCTCGAGACAGGCAACTGGGTAATTTCTTGGTAAGGTGATTACATTTACTGACAATACGCAGTCTGCCATAGAAAATAAGATCTAATGAAGCTTTTACCTGTTATAACACTGACCCACTCACCCTTTAAAACGGAACACGCAGTAATTGTGTAATACCGTAAAGTCACCTAATATATTTTTTTACAATTGCATAAAGTTAGTTCCCAGCGCTGGCAGCGTCTTGGTGATGAAGAATGGTTTATATTTCTTACAGCGCTATGCCTAAGGGCGGTGATGACCACTTACCATCAGGTGGGCCATTTGCCAATCCATCTATTTACTTTGATTTAAAAATAGTTTGTGACTGGAGAATGTTTACTCCTAAATGTCTAAATAGTCAATTTTATTTTTATTTCACTAAATATTTATTCAAAACTAGTGAGATGTTCACTGACATTGAATGATTATCACAGTTATGCACGATGTTGGAAATAATAATCTCTAAAAAAATTCATAAAGTATCCAAGCACTTAGGGAGTATTGCAAAATTCATACCTAGACGAGATAAAACGAGAGTTTCAAAATTGAACGAAAAAAGACAATTAAATCTAAAAAAACCTCGTACAGCAAACTTATTAATCTTTAGATAAAGTGAAATATAATTATATACATAGTTATTTTGATATTTCTTCGGATTTCAGAAATAGAAAATTTAAACTAATATACATATATAGTACCATTATGAATTAGGTTCTAAGTTCCGGCTTTCGACGTTGAATTATGTTGGCATATAAACATAACCTTGAACAATTATAATACTGTTATAAATAGACGGTCGTGGACATGGTGCTGGTAACAACAACTGTTATATGTCTCAACAATTGATCATTAGCAAGAATTGCAAGTGCATAAACGAAATATACATTTCGTAATAGGTACAAATTGCACACGTCAAATTGTAATCGGCTCGAGAAGCGGTTCTCGTTGGTCGTATTTGGCTCCTCGGTACACACTATTGTGAACTTTATGTACATATTTTTAAAGAATATAGTAATATGCAATTTTCAACGCAAAGTGCGCGAGCTCGGATAGTTTCAACGAGGTCACAAATCTAAATATCAAGCAGCCGGATTCTTGCCAGTATCATATACTGAATGTTGTCAAGTTAAAACTATTTATATAAAATATCATGATACCTACTACAAAAATTATAAATCTATTTGATATTCTTATACTGATTATTAATCATAAATCAACTTTATATTCATATGGTGGTTGGTTATGTGGTGATCCATTTTGATTACCATCAAGTACTTATGTTACTACCTAAAGATACCGAAAAGATCAGTGCTTTGTACTGTCGTGGTCTGGTTTGAAGGGCAAGTGAGCTAGCATAACAACAAAGGGATATATGTATACTTATTGCAGAACCATCAGTGTCTCTGGTGAAGGTGACCAGAATATATTCACTCGTAATAATATCAATATACTTATAAATAAAACAGCTTAAAGTAAAGTAGACTTGGATTATAATTTATCTGATTATCTACGTATCATCTCTCATGTATAGTAAATATTAGGCATAGAAACATATTATTGCCTCAACGGGTGGCAGTTGGGCGATTGAGTTGTGATTTAACGTCGAAAATCCGCCAACAATTCCAGGTGTTCGTGATGTGAAGTTATCACTTTTTAATTTAACCTTTACACATGTAGCAGTATTATCAATATTTCTTCAATTGGTAAATATATGAAGAAAACTAATCACTATCATAAATATTTGCAAAAACATATTATTTATATTTTTACCCAGGACCGTCATGCATGTATTTCTACTCACAAAGGCGCGCACGTTAAATTATCGACGTGCATTAGGAAATATAATCTAATTTGTATTTTTATCGTGAGATGACTCACGCACACTGAGACATCTTGTAAATACGAGCGTTACTCGTACAAATGCACGCTGATAATTATAAAGTTAGTAGGGCTTTGTGTAGGCCGATCTGGTTCAGTACTATCTCATTGATCGTATATTCTTCCTCCAAGCAACAAAACTTAGTATTGTTGGATTCCGGTTGAAAGAGTGAGTAAGCTAGTGTAACTAAGGGCACTAGG
Organism: Vanessa tameamea; assembly: GCF_037043105.1. Classification (NCBI taxonomy): domain Eukaryota; kingdom Metazoa; phylum Arthropoda; class Insecta; order Lepidoptera; family Nymphalidae; genus Vanessa; species Vanessa tameamea. The sequence goes on from NC_087317.1 coordinate 6,934,234, forward strand.
GACGTTAAAATTTTAGCTCTTAAGGTTGGCGTATTGGCGTTGTGAGGACTGGTTAATATTTCTTATAGCGTCATTGTATATGTGGCCCAATCACTCGTTCGCTTATCTATGTATATTAAAAAAAAGATAGTTTTTTTATAGTTGAATACGCTAATTTCAAAAACAATTAGAACCAATTGAATAGTCTCTTTTACAGTTTGTTGTAGTTTTACATTACAAAAAAGTCTCCTTTATTTTTCTAGATAGATAGCTGATAATTTTATAAAAATGATATGTTCTTTATTCAATTGTTGATTTAGAATAGAAGAAAAAATATATTTCATAACGTTATAAAGAGGTCACTTGAAATGTTTTACATTAGTAATCCGGTCGGAATCCATGACAAACTCGTATGGTTTTGTTAAAGAACCTTACTTAGATAACAAACGAAAGTGTTAAATGTTATTGTGTAACATACTATTTGTTGACTGAATAATACCAAAAGTATTGTGTGTTACGTACAAGTATTCATGTATCTATTAACCTGTTGGAATTACGTAATCTCATGTATTGCATTGTTCGGTATACAGTTGCGATTTTATTAAACTATAACGATCTCTCGTACAGTTAATTGAATATAAGTTAAGTTAAAAAAGTTTTTTTTTAAGTTTTACATTATACAGTCTAAGAGGAATTACCTGGAATCACGATGCAAACGCAAATAACTAAGTTCATTAAGCGTTAACACAACTAATATTTAACGGTGTAATTATTTGTTGTTGTTGTTTATCTTTTACGCTATTTCATAATATCTCCATTACATATATAAGGCATTTTAAACTAGATTTGAAATTTGAAGGGCACCTAATTTATAAAGTTTGTGTTTTAGGGAGATACGGGACCTGTAATGAATTTTATCCAATCGACCCATTCAGAAGTTAATTTTAATATCGCACGATTTTTTTTTAACTCGCCGGAAAAACGCTTTTATGAGTTTTCCCTACATTAAGTGCGGGGGGAGGATTATGTGAGACCCACCAAAACCAACGATTTCCACTCAATCTCGTCGGGAGGCATCACAGAATCGCTTGCGCGTGCTACCGTGACGCCTCGACGGTTAGCCTGCTTGTATGGTTCTCCAAGCTAAAAGTTCCCGGGGTTTTATTCGGGCACCGAGATAAATGTGCTCATGTATTTTAAAATTAGACAAGCGCGTTAAAAAAATCTTATTATGTGTTTATCGAAGCGCTGGTTATGTAAGTTAAGGAAAATAAAAATTACCACATTCATAAGTATCTTATTTTCAGAGATGTTGTAAGCAAACGAAAGCTTTAAAGACGACAATCCCTTTTATTTTCACGTAATGTCCATATCGCATGTTACAGGCCAACGACACGAAGATATTTTTACAAGCGATGCTATGAAACAGACATTTTCTTGTGCGTGTCGCAAACTATTATTACAGGGAATATTTTATAAGCAATGCACACTTAAAAGTAATGCTATTGCCAGACACGAAATTTGTTTCGTTGATATTTTCTGGCAGCATTGATTTCGTTTCTTTGTCGCTACATTAAAATAGCAAATCACCACGACACCGAGCTCCTGATTTTTAATTTAAATACAAAATCGATTATAAATATTTCTAAAAAAACAACAAATTTTTTGTTTTAATGCTACGATCCAATACTAATATTAAACTAGTTTTGAAATTGCAATTTAACTAAGTTCTTTAATTGTTTTTATTTACTTCAAATAGAATCATAATAAATAAGTCTTTGTATTACTTATTTCTAAAAGCGGTATATTTTTACATATATTTATTTTATATTTTCTTTTATTAGAATACTAGTTTTTGCATGAACCTTTAAAAATAGATAAAACTTTTTTGGCAAGCACAGGTAAAATATTTACAAAAATGGTTGTATTGAGAAATAAAGTATAATGGACGTTTTGGGGCTAGCAAGGGAAGGTAAAAAAAAACAAACCATTTTACCAAGTAGTCGAAGTTTTCGACTTTTCAACGTTCGACTTTATACTGTAATACTTTTGTTGTAATAAACTTTTATCATAGTATTAAATCCTAAGCCGGTTTCAGCTTTAAGCCAACACACTTTATATTTACATATATAAAATAAATAATCTACGACGAATCGATCACAGTAATTGGATGTCTGGGATACACTTAATATTGCTTATCTAATTAATATCACGCATTAATTTAAGCAATTTACAGAACGTTGTTTGTGTGCACATATAACACGCGTCGAATGCAAGTGTGTGAAAAATTTTCTTCATTCAGGTTACAAAAAGTTATCATTTCGACGCAATGTATTTTTTTTAATTTTAAAACATGCAATCGAGGGCAAAATTTGACAAAAATAGTTTCTTGAACGCTCTAGATGTAAATAACAGAAAAAGAAAATAAACAAGTTATAGCGTGTTAATATTATTTTTATTAACATCTCATTTTTAAGTTCTTTCAATGGGCTTCAAACTTCAAACCGATCGACTATGTTTTTTTTAAGCGAAGTGTGTACAGCAAGTTTACGTAATACCATCCATTACACGAAATGTATCTAACGTGTTTGTGCTAGCGCAAATTTTATCCCCGCAGGTCTCGCGTGCGGCACACGCTAGGCGAAGCCAAAGTAAGTACATTTAGAGACCACGCGGACGCTCTAGAAAGCGTCAATGTGCGATTGATTTGGCCGCACCACCGCCGCCGCGAGAAGTAGTGAGCACGAAATCCTGCGCTACTTTTTACCGACTTTTTACTTTTTTATTTCAATCTATGCGAAGTTGTGCATTGATTGCCATTAAAATGTAGAAATTTGATTTTGTTATCAATAAATTATCTCTAGCAGTTCGGAGTTAGAAAATTGTATGTAAAACCTTTTGTTCGCGCACCTTATCTATATTCTACATATCCTGTACAAATGACTGCCGTATCTGAAATCGGTGAGGATGGCATCATCTTCACGTGTATATAAGTACTGTATAATGATACTTAGGAATCTCCAACAGATAGCAAAAAACTGATTAAAATGTAGATTAATATTGTTTCTAAAGATTTTAATACTTATGGAAGCTGAAATTTGCTTTCCATTTATAATTTATTTTAAATAATGAACTCTGTAATTATCTCTAAAATAGATTATCCGATCCATTTCTATCACTGGATCATAAATTAAACTAACCTTAATTAATTCAATTACAAAATATGTCATTACCTCTACACGGCGCCTCATCAATTCAATGCGATTACTCATTATATCTATATTGGAGACTATTTCAAATAACACGCCGATATACAGATGATCGCTTATAACATAATATAAGAAATAAAAGTAGTCATAAACAGTAAGAGCCGTATACGTTTTCAGCGTTGCCGCAGACATGATGTTAGGTGAATGTCTCTTCTGTTAAATGAAAGTATTTGATTTTATTACAGAATATAGAATATCTTTCATCTAGGTTCCCCCACCATTATTCTATCTGCTAAGAATAGGATGAATTAAACTCAAAAATGCGATGTAATTCGATGTCGCGACATTCAAATATCTTTCACGTGATCTAACCACTGGAATATATCAACATTAAAACATTGTCAGTTAAATAATAAATACAACAATGTAACCTACAATAAGCAATATAAACTACAGATTACATAAGCTGGTAAATTGCAACCGGATATTAAGAATAACTTTAATTGCAACAGATAAGATAATCGTGGTACTAAAGAACTACATGATATACAGTTACAAACGGCAATGATCTTATCTGGTAAAATCCCGACGAAACAAGTACAGTGATTGCATAAAGTGATTCAAACGACAAGACTGGACTTCTTTGATACTTTATGAGGGTCACTTGGCAATATTGTACAGGAGACATATCACATTGATGTCGTGATGTTGTCTCTTTTTTATCAAATACTAAAAATAAATTAAATGACCGTCGATTAAAAAAAAAAGTTACTGTAAGTTTGCAAAATGAATAGTAGTTCTATTTTATGTCACAGTAGGGATCGCATTGACTGCAAATAATCTTACTTCTTATACATCTATAATGGCAAACGAGGAGACGTTTTTTTGTAATGCCTTACTGAAAATAAAACTAAACATATTATATAAATAAAACTTTTTACATTCATTCGCCTTAAATTTGAGTATTGACATGCGTGCGTGAATTTTATGTTTTTGTTATTTATATATGTGCATGTTTCTGTTCGTATTCTATGCATTCGCATATCGTTCATCCAATTTAGTTGAAACATTGTATAGTCGAAGTTGACTCGAGCGTGAAGCTGTAGCAGTACCATCAACATACAATAAGTGGCGCGCAAATTGTAACAAATAATGACGAACTAAAATTGAAAGAAACTAATGTATGTATTTACATACATTACATTACGTGTGTTTCTAATAATACATATTAACATTATAATCTACACTAAAATGACGAAACAATCAAAGTCATATAAAAGCATTTGTATCAAGCATCCGGTTTTAGTAATATTATGGAGTGATCGGTACCTAACGGCAAATTTGTGTGTTTACAATTATTAGTTTCTGAAATGCAATTTCTGATGAGCGAAATCATATTAACTAAATAAATACCGAACGCATCATGAACTGCCATTGTCCAATGACCATTCAGGTAAAGCTCAAACGAGCTTTCTGAAATTGGGATTAGTCCTATATATAATTAGTATTTGTAAATAATTAATTAATTTTAGTGGTACATTGTATATTTGAATAAAGTTTAGCAACAATGGTACGTGTGTGAAGGTTTTTACAATAGTACCATCAACATGAAACGTAGGTCCACGTGTCCATTAAAAGAGTTTAGTTTTGTATATATAAACATAAATTACAATTTATTTCACAAGGAACAAACAAGCTTTTATTGAAACATAAAATAACGTTGCTTTGCGTAATACACTTGTATTACTAAATATCAATAAAACCACGTACATCAACGCGGCACAAAACGCGTAATATGAATATAATATTGCGAGGTTTTTAATGTTACAATATAATTTGTTTAAGTTGCACTACGAGACGTAGGGATATCGCAGAAAGGTTCAGTGGATAGCTGGAGTGGATCTTAACAAAAGGTGGGTTGAAAATGGACAAGTACCTGCGCCATTCAAGTTGTTAATCTGTGTCTGTAATTAAACCGGTGCGCTGCAGTAAAGCGAAACGTCGTTAGGAAATCTGTCTCCTAAGAAGTTCTAACACATCCGCCAACCCGCATTAGAATATCGTAATGTATTAAAATTGCAAAACTCCTAGTCTAGGATATACCTTTAGTAATTGATTATTTAAACAATATTTTTTTATTATTTAGTATTACTACTTATTCTATACTTGACGTAAATTTAATTTTTGTTATATTCGGATGATTTGTAAATACCTATGGCAACTACAGTCATAAAACTGCAAATTTTATATTCGGATTCAGTTTTAGGGTTCGCATTGCACTTGTGCCGCGGACAGTCAGACAATGCTCGCAAATTGGATTGTCGGCGCCGCGAGGATCAGGGCACTCGTAATTGGCTTCGAATTACGACTCATGTGCAATCTCATGCTCGAATCCTAACCACAATACGAGAAACAAACAGAATTATGATGATATTAAGCGAATACCAATTTTCGGAGCGTTCATAAATTATTGAGAATCTTTTAGTTAGTTTTACCAATTTATGTCTCCGACAATTACTTATATACATTCATATCTTGAACTTACTCTTCTTCTGATGTGAATGATTTAAGAAATTCATCTCCTTTCGACATTATATAATGCTCTAATTGAAAAGAGTACCTTCTGAGTTTCTCGTCCGTTCTTCTCGGCGGAATTTACTTACCGAACCGGTGGTATCTCTACATTTAATGGAATACTGTAACATAATGATTCAAAAGTCCTTTTGAGCCTACTTGAATAAAAAATGATTTTGTCAATTCCATTGTTGGTCAAGCCATTCGTCTGTTGTACTCTCTTCATCTCGAAGCAACTTATCCTTATCGTGTCAACATCTACTTCGTTCAAAATTAATAAAACAGCACTCTCTAGCTCCCTTATTTTCTATGCTCCACTAACCTGGAAGATATCTCTGTCTCAGAGATAAAGCTGCTATAGGTAAATCTTTTGGACATGATTCTATGTACAAGTTTTGTCGGTGTATAATCAGTATAGTAAAGTATTGGTTAACTGACAAAGGCCTAACAACCAAGAACTACTCTAGCAAATTAAAGTTATGAAATATTTGGTATTTATGACTAAGTAAAAAGGTAAAGTACCGGTAATTATGGAAACAAACGATTTTTAGGCTAAATTTTAATAGGATTCGTCCAGACGTTCGACGTTATTCACCAATCGCATTTTCGTATTTAGAATGTGAAATTAAATTAAAAGCATTAAAAGAACTATAATCTAATAACTTAATTACTATAAATATTAAAACACTGATAACGGGCGTTCCCATAAAAGCACAGCAGTTTGTAAAATTAAAATTAACGACTTTTAACAAGTCCATCCACTTCAGATACAAGTTTAGTTTCCGATATAGAAGATTTTCTGGTGGCTTTGGCGCTAGTCCCGACCATTAGGATGTTGGCAGCGAGCCAATAGCGTCCGAGGTGCGAGTATATTTGTACATTTAGCATTCAAGGAAGTGTGGAGTCTTGGAATAGAAGCACATGGAATGACGAACCGGTCTCGATAAATAAACGTTGGATTTGCGCTCCAAACAGACGATATACTTAACGGGATTTTTGGAAGGCTATAAATTTTAATAAGAACATATACTAAATGACAATTTACCAGAAAAAGAAAATATTATTAATAAATCCAGTTTTTATAACGAGGACTTTCATGGCAAGTGAAATTAATACTTTTTTAATTGATTAATATACATATACTAAATATCAGTACTGATATAAGTGTCATTAACATGCATGCAATAATAATTAGTTAGAAATTTGATTCAAAATACCACTTACAAGCTATCTGAACATCAAAGTTCGATTTCTTCACATGGAGTCGAATGTGCTATAAAATTGTACAAACGATGTTGCGCAAAACAGCGATATTGACCGATAAAACGTTTCGAGGGCAAGACTGTTGACTGACGTGTGCTAGCGCATCTTGCAAAATATTACACAGCCTTTGTTACTATTATATTCTATCACGAGAGAATATTCATTACTTATCTTATGACATATAATGTTTCGAAATATGAAGTCATAATGATTAAAATATATACACAAAAACTGATATAAATGTGTAAAATAGTTCAATTATTTATTTAAATTGAATAGAAGTAAAATAGTTGAAAATTATATCGCAGCTATATTTTACACTACTAATGCTGTAATTCATAAATTATTACGCACTTCTTTAAACTAAGATTATAATTGCGTTTGAAAAGAAAACCTTTAATGTTGATGATTATTCCTGAAATCAATATCAGGAAATTCAAACAGTATCTCTTATATGTATATACTTACGCAAAACACAATTAGAAAAAACTCTAACCACGGAATATATACCAATATACACCTATTCGTGACAACTGCTATGTCAATCAAAATCTGCTCACTCACTAATAATAATAATTAATTGTGCATAACTCCAGGTATATAATACGTTTCAAAAATCTAAATACTACTAAGATTTAATATGCGGCTTAATAAATATAAAATATAAATAGATATAATTAATAGATAAGCCGTATTATTTAACAATATAAAATTTAAATTTAATAAGCGTGAAGCATTACGTTACACGTTATCTAAACTTGTACATAACTAACCTACACATAAAACGTAGTAGTTAACGTATGTTTGTTTAAATAATAAATAAATAAAGAAAGATGATTTTACCTAGTTCAAATCGTATTGATTTGAAACTTTGCAAGTATATGTTGCTCGGATGACAATGTAATAATTGAGTATAAGCTAAACCAATAATGGATGGAATATTCTATGCAATGAGGTAGAATGTTGATGAGTTGATGTTGTCATCAACTGTGATAGTTAAGACTAAATAGTCTTATAGTCTAAAGGGCTATGAATACAGAAGTTTACGTATATTTGATCTGTCTTATCGAGTACATGAACAGTTTTTATTAAATAATATTATTAGTTAATATTCACTTGTAATCTATCTTATTTCATATGCTTCAGGATCAAAATTTATGTGTATATATAATTTATAAGGAGAACATTCATTTTGTATATTATATCTACTCGGATTTGTACATTGTACATGTATATATATATATATATATATATATATATGTACATATGATATATGAATAATATTCAGAATTTTTTCAGTATATAAAGAACATTTCAATTATGAATCTTTAAGAAATTTATCTTTAAAGATAATTACAGAAATACAATAAACCGTAATAATAACTGACCTGTTAAAAGTTAATATTGGACTTAAACGCCGTTTGCGCTTAAGCACTGTCCGTACGACACACAAGCACACATGCACATTGCACATCCGACTATCAAGTTTTCTGTGTCACAAGACCGACCTACACGGACCTCGTCATTAAGTGGGACATGAAAGAAGCACAGTATTCTTGCTAACAATCGAATCCTATTTTATAGAATGTCCTCTGATTAACCAAACCAACACGTATAAAATTACAAACTTGCGGCATGTTACGTTACTAAATTATTGCATTTGAAGAATGTACAGGATTATTATTATTTTATTACATATAGTTATATTATATTACATAGTTATTGTTCAAAATAATAATTTCAAATTAAACAAAACAATGTTAATTATATATACAAAACAAGTTTTGTCTACACAATAACCGGATGGTTCCATTAATTAATTTGACTATAAAGTATCCAATAAATAAATATATGATTATATTATTAAAATAAACAAAAAAAAACATGATTTTGTTTGTGTTAACATTCGAACGTAATAATGTTCTTAAATGTTTATTTTATGTATTGATATTATTACTACAACCTTCAACGGATACTGTATCAACTTAAAACCTGACATCTGTTAAAGTGAACCGAGTAAAAAGGCCGCGCTACTTTCCACGTCGACGCTCGGCTCAATAAAGTCGAGAGTAAAAACTTGTAGAGTCGTGTCGCACTGTTCTCACGCACTTATTCGGAGCAATACTTTTAATCCGCGACGATACTTGCTTTGATAATGATAACGTGCAGGTATAACAGACATCATTGCCTTTTCGATTAATATAACTTGAAAATATGTTATGTTCTGATTTTTTTATCTTTCGGTCGATGAATCGTTTTAGATGAACCGTAATGAAATTTAAATGAGTGCATTTCCTAGGGAGAATTATTTTGTGGAAAAATTAATAATTATTTATTATTTTTAAATTAGTATTACTTTTATTTTTGTGTGTCTGATTTTTTTGTTACTGTATTAAAAATATCAAAAGAAAGAAAAATTAGGTCTGAATGCACTCCATGTTCTAAAAAGCCGCTTTCCACCATGTGTTCTGAAACCAGTCCCGACCACTACCGCTTGCTGCATTATCACTTCACTAAACCTGTTTAATTATGTACATTACTACATTTACAGACACATTCTTTTCTTTACGATCCACTACACTGATAAATCATTAGTATGTTAGCACGCTTTGCTATTTTTTTTATTTACGAATTGAAACATATTGTGATAGAACGCCAAGTAACTGTTTTGAAATATTATGATAATCTATCTATACTATCAAATTGAAGTGACTTTTTTGGAATGCCTAACAGATAAAACTACTGAATCAATATATATATATACTTATATAATTACTTCAATGAGTAAGGAAATATGATTGATGATATGAATATGCGTCACAAGTCATTAAAATGTTGTAATTTTACTAGAGCATCTGGTGAATGGCCTTGTTTGGTAAATATGTTTATTAGACAATAGTCGTACATAACAAGGTCCAGTCAACTATAACGAATTCGAAGTAGGTATATGATACACAAGATATTTAGAACAAAAACTTAATCCATTTTTTCAGAAAAACTCCCAAATATTTTTAATATTATTCACCCAAAATTATTGTTTTCTATTTTGACGTAGTTTGCATATACATCAAAAATGATTGCGCACGTATTCGGTAGCTTTCATAGCCAAGGTCGGCTCGGATTTTGCTCCTGTTTTCACCGTGACTTTCTGTTCGCAACTTGAATTCGTAATGTTAACAGGTTCGTTAGTATAATATTTTATTTAAGTATGCGTCGTACAAACGTAATAATTATACATTATTTATATTATGTCGTAACGAAATGATATTTCATAAATTACATTATCGAAATGTTTTATAAACAAACGATACGATAGCAAATTAAGAATAGATCAACAAAAACAAAAGACTTCAACGGGCGTTGCTACGAAGACGCACAGAGAGATGTTAAACATTATGTTTACATTATTCAGTATTTATGTTCTATTCATAAAGATTGCAAATCATTTCACTACTTTTGTCGAAATGACATTTTATGTGTACTGCAACATATGTATCACTTCTTGCCTTTCTCCGAATCCGCATGTTAACATGACCGACTAAGCAAAATAAAGAGGCGTTTCTATTTACAGTCGATCGCTCCATAAATGGGGGAACATTTATGGTCTATTGTTATTGTGTTAGTATCTACTTGAAGAATCTTTTGTTTTTGTGTAGGTGTCAAGACTTGAGAATTGTGGAATTATATTTGACCGATTTGTAGACGCTGATGAATCAATACTTTCTTTCATTATCTTTTCAATAATTAATGCTTATACTAAGAACTATTATATAAAAAACTGCACCTGAGAGGTATAGGTTGGAACGGAAACCGATGCACTGGTGGAGGAAGAGGCGCCACGATGGGCGTGGGTGGTGGTGGTACAGCCACCGGCACCGGGTGCATGGGCGGTGGCAGCGTGCTGTACGGCGGCGGCGGAACACTCTCTAGCAGATCGGGAACGCGAGGCGCCCGCGCACGCCGCGCTCGCCGCCGCCGCGCAGGCTCCTCTGTCTGACATTCCGCGCTCGCTACACTCCTTTCTCTCTCCGTCTGCACCTCACTGTTCACGTTGGGACCTGGTGGTGCATCTTGCACCTGCACTATGTTCACATTGCACACGTTTGATCGGCTCGGCTCGCCGGGCACACGCACCGAGACCGAGTCCGATTTACGCAGAGGAGCGGGCGCCGGTACTGGCAGCCGCATCTCGTGACGGGGAGTATTCGCGCGGTACGACGCGCGCGCATGACGACCGCCGTTTGGCGACTGGAGCGTGTGCGCTTCGTCCCCCGCGCCGACGACGTACACGCTTGCAAGAGCGCCATCGGTGCGGGAGCGCAAGAGGGGCGGCGAACGGCAATCGTAAGGCTGCCACAGTAGAGTTGAGAGTGCCTCGGCCGCGGACAGCGGCGCGCTCATCTCGCCACTGCGCTCCGCTGCAGTGCCTCTCCTGCCACCCGCCACCCGCCACCAACTCTACCTAAACCACACATTAACAAAATTTTACTTAATTTCAAAATAAGTTCACTTATTATATAAAAATAAACGTCTGGACTGAATAATAACGAAGTATTGGATTACACACCTATAACAGACACCCTACAATATAATTTAAAATGATAAAAAATATATAAATTAATAACCTGCAACTATTGATTATTGTACTAAAATTCTTAAATAAACTGACACAAAGATATAAAAGAATGCAGCTGATATAATACACTAGAGACAAAAAAAAAATCACTCTACATTTATTTAAGCTATCAATTTATCAGATACATCAGTAATATGGATAGTCTGAAATAATTTCACTGTTGTTCTGTTTACTGAAAAGCGGTACTACATTGTTTGTACGCTTTTAGTTGAAACTTCGAAGACAGATTGCTCTACTAATATAATTACCAGCAGTTTACTGACAGGAGAAGTTGGAATACATCAACGTCCGGGGTATGCATAGTTTTACTTTGGCCGAAGTAATTACACGAGTTAGATTTACCTATAATTATTCTTTTACTTGATACTGCAATCAACATAATAATCCTATGTAACGTTTATTTAATCACTCTCTACATAATACAGGCTTGTTAAACAACGTACGTGTTACTTTGTATCGTGATTCGCTTGAGTACTTTCTTCTGTTACGTAACATTCGAATTCGCTCGACTTAACTCATAATGTTCCGACTCTAATCTTTTGTTCACCACTTGCTCTTACGATTTCATGGCGGTTTATTTGCATCACAGCACGGATATTTTATTATCCCTTTTGCTCGTGTGTGTATGAGGCTGTAAAATGAATTATATAATAATCACGTCCGAACTGATTTCTCTCACTGATGTTGCGATAGCCATAACGTTTTTATAGCTATCTTTTGAACTTCATGTTTAATTCGTATAATAAACTTTTTAACGATTTAAATGTTAAACCATATTTTATATAAATCATCTATTAAAATGTAACGAAGAAAAACGTAACGCGCACGTAATTAACTTTAATTAAATAAAATTTGTCGACGGAACGAAATGTTATTTAAATATACCGATTGAGGGGTTTTAACAGCCTGTAAATTTCTCACTGCTGGGCTAAGACCTCCTCTCGCTTTAAGGAGAAGGTTTGGAGCATATTCTTTTTTTTAATGTAAAAAAAATTTATGTTGAGAATTACAACTCTTTAGGGTCTTAATTTAAATTTGTTTTCCATATTTAAACAAAATTTGCCAAAACACGTATTTCATAGTCGTATGAACTAAAACCATTAATTAATGACTTAAACTGTAAACAAAAATTAGTTAAAATAAGGTTTATTGACAAAGAAAAGATATCAAATAACCATTAAAATAAACAACGTGAAACAAAAACAAAGGCATTATTATATTAATCCATACTATATACTATAATTACTATAATTTACTATAATAATATAATAGTCCATACTATATTATTAATATTATAAATGCGAAAGTAACTTTGTCTGTCTGTCTGTCTGCCTCGCTTTCACGTCAAAACTACTGGATCGATTTAAATGAAATTTGGTACACAAATAAGCCTAGAGCCTGAGAAAGGACATAGGCTACTTTTTATTTGTCAAAAGTGCTGTAAGGGGTTGAAAAGGGGGATGAAAGGTTGTAAGTTGTTGAAAGTATTGTCATTTTTAGGACTAGAAGCATAAAACTTATATTTTAGTCTGTAAAGTTATAAACTAACATATCATGACATCCGAATTTTGGAAATTCTACCCCTAAAGGGGTGTAATAGGGGTTGAACGTTTGTATGGAAGTCCGTAATTTTTTAAGTTAGAAACATGAAACTTTATTTTTGGGATACTGATTAAAAAGGAGTAGATATTTATTTAAGTGTTTCTGCATTTTCTATCCCTACGGGGGTGAGATAAGGGTAAAAAATTGTATAGAAGTCCGTCATTTTTTAAAATAGAAATATGAAACTTTCTTTTTGAGATACTGATTAAAAAGGAGTAGATACTTATTTAAGTGTTTTTGCATATTCTTCCCCGACGGGTGTAAAATAAGGGTTGAAAGTTTGTATTGAAATCCGGCATTTTTAAGATAGAAACATGAAACTTTATTTTTGGGATACTGATTAAAAAGGAATAGATACTTATTTAAGTGTTTCTACATATTCTACCCCTACAGGGGTGAAATAATGGTTGAACGTTTGTATTGAAATCCTGTTAGAATCCTGAAGATACTGATTAAAAATGAGTAAATACGTATTTAAGTGTTTTTTGATATTCTACCACTAAGGGGGTGAAATAAGGGTTGAAAGTTTTTGTGAAAGTCGTCATTTTTTAAGCTAAAAATATGAAACTGTATTTTTGAATACTGATTAAAAATGATCAAATACGTATTTAAGTGTTTCTAGATGCTGTACATCTAAGGGGTTAATATGGGTTGACATTTCTTATAGGTATAGCTTAGAAGCATGAAATTTTATTTTTGGGCTACCGATTAAAAATGAGTTGATACGTATTTAAACGTTTTTGGATATTTTACGCCTAAGGGTTGAAACACACCAATGTGGTATACAAAGAGGTCTTAAATTTACGTAATATTTTTAGTTAATTTGTAAATATATTCATATTCTACGCCAGCGAAGCCGCGTGTAACAGCTAGTATAATAATAAATTAATTACCTCTAATTTATTTTACATAATTTAATAAATTAAACATTATAAATTAAATATTAATTTTGTTATTATTTATATTTTATACTATATAAATGACTTATGTTTCCGCATTTTTTACTAACACATTTTGAACACGTATTTGTATTTACATAATATAATGTAAATCATTTTAAAAAAATGTTAAAGTCATATATAATATAATGAGTCATGTATAATACAATAATTGTTATCAAAAATATATGTATGTACACTGTATATATAAATATGTATATATACATCGTTATGTAGTCCAAATAATCTTAGCGCATCTCCTTTATCTGTTTATTATTTACTGTTCCTCAAAGAGTTTTTTTTATTTATGACTATACTTGTCGATTTTTTGTTTTATATAAGGAATGAAATCTCCAATATTCGCTCAGCCGCCTAGTTAGTCCAGTAGCTATTTTATACAACCGCTGAACCTGACGTGTTGAGCTAAGTTCCATAAATTTAAATCATTTGTAAAAAATACATTGGTAAAGAAGACATATCATTCAATACAAGATTATATAGATTATAAAAAAGTGTGGAGCTGATTGACCTCCAGGCAGGATGTATTATATACATATGTAATTGTATTTAACTAACATGACTTTGTATTTTGAAATGTTGAAAAAGAGTAACTACTGACTTTCTTGCCGGTTCTTCTATGTAAGTATCTGCATTCCGAACCGGTGTGGTAGCTTCATTTAATACAGTTTTTTAAATTACGATTCAAAAGTGCTAGTAAAAGCTTACTTGAATAAAGTATATTTTGAATTTGATTTTTAATTTTAAGGCCCTCGTTAGAGCCAATAAAGTTTTTTGGTTTTTTTCCGTCAAGGAATTCTTAGCAGTCCGGAGTCTTGTATAGGCATAGTAGACAGTATTTACAATCCTTTATGTCAGACAGCTAGCGAGCGATGGTCCTGAAGCTGAACTGTTGTCGTTTTGGATTTGCCGTCCCATCTAAATCGATAGTGAAGGAATGGAAATCCGAGATGGCCGAGTAGTTAGAACCCATCCAAACTGATGATGGCGGGTTAAAGCCCAGGCCACCATTACTGTATTTACATGTACTTGGTTTATAATTTATATTGTGCTCGGCAATGAAGGAAAACATCATTAGAAAACCTGCATTTATCCAATTTCATAGAAATTATGCAATATATCTATCCACCGACTCGCATTGGAAAAGCGTGGTTAAATAGACTACCAAGCTCCTCAAAGGGAGAAGAAAGGTTAGCCCAGCAGTGGTACATTTACAGGCTATTGCGTTACTTAGAAAGTGCACTTGCGTTTGCGCACGGAGTTATTCACTAATTGCTAATTTATCTTGAGAATGGCCGCCGTGGCACAAATCAGTCAGTAAGACATCGTCATCATGTAATTAAATAATTTATGAATATTTTCCAAAGTGAGTTTTTTATTACATTTTGTTTTTGTGAATATCGTACATAAATATGTATAGCCTTCTCCAATCGAAGAAAGAGTAAAGATTAGCAGACCATAGATTTATATATTCCAGTCGATTTGCTACCTCTGTTATTTTATGTACTACAAAAACATTTATTGATTTATTTTATTTTATTTTGAATCTTTACTTACGAAGTTCCGATGACTTTGTTCACCTCATAAAACTAATATTCACGAATCCATAGTGAATACCATAATATAACCAAGATCTTGAGCAATGATATATTGAATTAAATGACAAAGTTTTTTATATGTCTTTCCTCCTCCTACGACGGGAAGATACTATTATATGTGTATTTAATATGGTGCTTTTCAAATATCGAGTTTACAGGTTCCTACGAGGCCGGCAATAAATCCACCTTCCTATGTTGCAAAAGTCTATCAGTGACGGTACTTGTGAAGGACTCTGTATAGCGGACATTATAAATTAAAAATAATAACTTGATAGAACCAGGTATACTACTCTTTAGACGTTTTCATCATTATAATAATAAAATTTAAAAAAACTTTCGTATGTATTTCTTATGAAATAAGTAACGAAAGTACTATTTCACTTTCATATTTTAAAATATTTAAAATGTTATAAGAAAACTTAAATCTTATAATTTGCAATATATACACTCAATAAAATGTAAATAATTTAATGAACTGGTTATGTATATAAAATGATTATTGCTGATGAAATTAAAATCTAGATAGATGTTAAAGAACTTTTTGCACAAACTCGGTGAAGAACAGAAACTTGTCCGGAGGAAATTATTTTAAAAATCTCGGAAGCGCTTATGTAATATATTCGAGCTAAGGCAGAAAGTATGAAATTTTAATATCCGACACTGTGATACATTGCTTAATCATGCAAATAAATATTTATTAGAATTTTTAAACCTTTTTTTATTTGAATATTATTTGGCTATGACATTAAGTTTACTAAAAGAATAGCTTCATAAGATATAGATGGAAATTGTTAGATTCGTATTTCGTATCGTATTTATTTACGGTATTTCGATCATGACTTCTAGGGTTGTCTTAGTTTCTTACTTACACGAGAATATTATTCTAATGCACTAAATGTACTAAGTATTCAATTGTTTATAATAAAAAGTCTGAGAGTCTAAAGAATACTAGCTGAAACTGTGGCTTTACCCTCGCGAATTTTAAACAAACTACAGCACATAAACCTTCAGCGTAGGATGGATGATGAGCAGCGGCGGAGCCAACCATCTTATCCGCCGCAGGGCGTCAGTTTCGTTGACGCCCAGGCTCCAGTGGCGGACTCGGGGGAGTTCGTCACATTCCGACATGGAGGATGAGGGTAAATGCGCGTACTAGGCGCGCGTTCCATGTATTCCGCTGGTGGGGCCGCGGTTGCCTGCCATTGGCGATTCCGTTGCCTCACCACTCGGTGGCATGGTGAAAACCCGAGGATGGTTTTAGTGGGTAGGATAGGGCACTAGGCCCTGGCACGGGGCATTAGGCCCCGGTTGAGTCCCACATAGCCGTCCCGGTCCCCCGACCGGGCGGCATGAGTAAATGCAATTCCTCCTCGTAAAACAAAAAAAAAACAAAAAAGGATGGATGATGAGGGATGAATAAAAAAAAATAACCATACCCATTTTTATCTAAATCGTCTCAGCGTTTTATGCTTGAAGATATAACATACAGAGTTACTTTTGCATTTATAATATTAGTGGAGATATACAAGTAGATGGTAATTTAAACGCATCTTACAAAAATCATACATAGGGCCCTCTACCGAAATATCTTTGTAGCGTTTAGACTTCTCTTTAGTTTATGATAGTCATTATTTTTTGTCGTGTCCATTAGTAACATCTGGGCAAATAAATTGCTCCAACGTTTTAGTTCAAAATCGGACACGAGGCAGATGATTCTGTCCATGAGGAAATAAATCATTAGACACGCTTTGATACCAATACCCAGATTAAACACACAGTCCGGAATTGATGATTTTCATTATTATTTATAATATAGTGTCAAATGAAGTAGCAGTTCATATAACAACTCATAACTTTATAAGAATTTTCTTGAAACTTGAACTCGAAACAGTCATTAAATATCTTGCCTCGCACATTCGATTAATATCTATACGAGTCCGGTAGATATTCGGGTGACACATTAGATTTATGATAGAAAAACAAAGATAAAGGCTGTAGGTGAAACGCAATATACAAGTTACACTTTCTCCAAGGCCGCGCGGCGCCGGCGCCTCCCACTAGTCTACAAAGAACACGGATACTGTTACATCATGCGTTGCGGTAGGCTTCGCAGATATAACTTTCATTCAAATCGATTTGTCTTAACAGTCGTATTACGACTTTCTCATAAACAATAACAAATAGGATTTATTGTTATATAATATTTATATTAGTCTTTAATATAAATATTATAATTATACTAAAGATCACCGAGATAGCTTAGTGGTCAGAACATCTGAATCTTAATCGAGGATTCTGGGTTCAAGCCCGGAAAAGCACCACTGAATTTTCATGAGGATTATTTGTGTTTAGGAAAAATATGTCATAGAAAAATTCTCTCACTTGTACATCAATCAAGCCGCATTGGAGTAGCTTCGTAGAATAACATAAAATGGAGAAGAGGTCTTAAACCAACAGTGGGAAGTCAGAACCGAGAGGAATGGTGGCAATAATGCTAGTAGCCATTTCCCCATTAAAACACAATTCAGTTTCTCTAAGTAAAAAATGAACCAGTCCTCATATCAATCAATCCGGTTGGGGTGGTATTTTAAATTAATCTCTTCGAAATATTTAATCATTCATCAAAGTAATTAGTTTTAATATTAATGTTGTGTTTGTTTTAAATAACATTAATAATCAGATTAACTTATTAAAGTATTAAAACAATAAGTACAATTTAATCGCTATGCTGTAAGTATTCCACTATATACGTACAAAATAGACGAGCGTCACAAACATTTTAAAGTTTTTAAGAAGAATAACTTAAACAATCAATATTGTTTTCTGTATTGTATTAGTGTATTGTAACGTTCGTCAGTATACAATACAAGTATTTTTTATAATATAGTTAGGCGGGCGAGCAAATGGGCCAGCGCCTATAGACAATGGCGCTGTCAGAAATATTAACCATTCCTTATTCCTTAACCAAGAGGCCACGAACCTTGGCAACTAAGATGTTATGTTCATTGCGCCTGTAGTTATACTGGCTCACACACCCTTCAAACCGGAAGACAACAATACTTAATACTGCTGTTTGGCGGTAGAATATCTGATGAGATACACAAACCTACCCAGATCGGCTCGCACGAAGCCCTACCACCAAGTAACAGTACAATACAAATAAGTTGAGATAAAGATTTATCACGTGTAAATGTTAGGTATAACAACGTCGTAGAAGACTTTCTTTTACATAATTAAAAGGAAATTTTTAGAAGAAATAAGCATACTTGATTTGATAACCCCATAGTTCATAACCAAGCAATCAAACTTCACGCTTTCTCCGAAGGTCGCCCTCTGTGACCGAGAGTTGATGGCACAATCGGCAGCTGCCTACAACGTTTCTCTTAATATTTACTGACTATTGACACGAAGGTTACTCGAATATTTTTTTGTATTCAATTATAATAATAATCTTGAGAATATACGAACAAAGGTGACTATTACAATATAAATAACATATAACTATTTATGATGCACAGCAAGGTATTATCGATAAGAAGAGATCTCTATCAGACTACATCATGTGCTTGAAACAAAAGTCAATATAAATTTAACAGTAGAACGTATAACAATACCGATTTGATTATATAATAACTTATTATTTAATATTATACAAATTCCAAATATTTAATGTTTGTCTGAGATGAGACGTACAAAATAATTATTTCCAAACCAAAACAAATAAAAAATTCTTGAGTGTTATATTATAAAAGTCTGCTAATTAGTTAAAACTAATGAGTACATGTATCTAAAATAAATAATCCGTTTAAAAGAATAACTGCTAAGTTTCTTACAGAGAATTCTCGGTCTAATTAACATTGCGATCTAGTGTCGGCTTTTTGTTAAATAATTGATATTATAAAATTACGACTTAAAACTGCTTGTAAGAGCATATTTAAATAACGTTTCCTCTGAATTGATTTATATTTATTAACTGCAAAACTTTTGCAAAAGATAAGTAATGCCTGTTTATATAACAATATTTAATTATTAATATAAATCAGTATTTATTTGTATATTATTGCCATGATCAAAAAAGATATTAATTAGGTACTTGTATTGTAAAAAAACTGGTAAGTTTTTGTCGTCGGTTCTTCTCAGATCTCAAATGTTTCTTTCCGAACCGTACATTTTTTACAATAAATAAGAGAGTGTACTGCTTCTGTGTTAAATTAAATTCTTGAATTTCAGTCTTAATTACATTTTTAGTTAAGTGTAATGTTGTTAGAGACACGTTACATGAAA
This sequence comes from Vanessa tameamea, assembly GCF_037043105.1. NCBI lineage: Eukaryota > Metazoa > Arthropoda > Insecta > Lepidoptera > Nymphalidae > Vanessa > Vanessa tameamea. Next base: position 6,954,335 of record NC_087317.1, read on the forward strand.
AAATAAATTAATGGTATTTAGAATAAGCTTACGTAATAGACTAGTAATTGAATGCAAATCGTCTTTTAACGTGCAATTTTTTAATTACACAATGTATAATATATCATAATTACACGACGCTTGTGAATACAGTCACTGTTCACTTAGCCGATAATAAATTTAAATTTCACCTCAATTGATATAATGAAAATTTATCCTTCGATCTTTTAACACCGTTATTTTAAAAAAAACCCGATGTGTCATCACAGTTATTTGAATTAATAAGCAATACGGTATTTACATTATTTTCCCAGTATTTATTATAAATTTCGCGCCCTTCTTAATTAAGATATCATTTTATTCGTTTTATGGCAGCGATTTAATCAATATAATATGTAGTTTATTTATTTTTTAATAACAATACTAATCATTTAAATAAAATATTGATTACTTAGTGTTTAGTTATACACTCATTTTCTTCCAATTATTATTGATTTATTGATTTGTTTTGACCTTCGAAAGAAGAACAACATTATGACTAAAAACTTCCCGAACATCATTTATAGGTAATTTATTTTAACGAAACATAAATAAAAGTATTCAGTATTAATATAACAAATTTGATTTAAAAATAATAAATATAATGTATTTAGGATACTTTTAAAGTGAATGATTTTTGAAATAAAACAAAAACTCTTCAACACGAACAATACCGAGGCGCCGGAAGTTGGGAAAAAAATGAAAGTGGATTCGCCTGTTATTCGTAAACCAGACAAGCTTGTTTTTTTGTCGCTACGTCCTCATTAACATAAAATGTTATTATAAGGACCTACTGTACTAAGTTTTCAGCAAAAATAAAACAAGAAATATTTATTTAATCGTTATAAAATATCTTTTCTGAGGAAAATTTTTACATATTGAATATTCCAGCAATCACGTTGGATTCAAATCCTTGGAGATGCTTATGCTTAAGTTTGTTCCAACGTGCAATGCAATTTAAACGGAGTTTCAATGCGTTAATATTTTTCACTTTGACGAGTTTGAAACGTTATGAAAAAAAATATATATTTTTTAATATTATTCATTGTATTAAAAATATCGTTGAATACCAATATTGTACGGTATAGAAACAATACAGTAAAAAAAAATTTGAAATATTGTTTTTGTGTGAACGAGTTTCCCGGCTTTGCGCAAGATCAACTGAGTAGAGAGCATCCACTGAAATTGTTAATTTTTCTATCGCCAAACATCAACATTTTTTTAATATGAAGGATGAGCCAGTCAGTATAATTATTTGGGATGGCAGAAAATGGAGTGATTGACACAGCCCATCCAAATTGTCTATGAGCTTTGATGACCTAGTAATTACCCAACATCATCATCATCATCATCTGGGTCACCTGTGGCTCCATTACCCCAAATTCATTCCAATATATTTAACTATCTTTCTTTCATAAAGTTAGCTCGAATTACTTATTCAAATAAGGTAGTAGGTATATTTCAAATTATTCTTTAAATGTTTTCCCTTTTAATATTTAATTATAGAAAAAGCTTTATTATCCTACTAAATTAACACCAACAACAAATAGTTGACTACGCTAATACGGCCACATCCTGAGTCGTAACAATGACCATCCCATCAAGGGATTATGATGAAGCCTTAAATATCCGACCACGGGGAAGAGGACGACCGTCCGCAACCTGGTGGTCAAACATACAAGAAGAGGCTTAGAAAGAGAAACTGAGTAAACAGACAAGCCAGACAAGAGTTCTCTGGCGCAGACGTCCAAGAAGACCCGACACCAGCTGAACTGGGAAGAGGGTTTGGATACAATAACAAATAACGTACAAATTGGATATAGCTGTATTATTGATTAATAATTGTATTATCACAGACATTAGCACCATACATATTTTTAACCATTCTTTACATAACCAATGCGTCACCAACCTTGGAAACTGAGATGTTATGGACCATGTCTCCGTAGTTACACTGAACATACCAACATATAATATAAGTCGCAATGTCATTATAAGTCACATCTAGCAAAGAGTATAATAGCGTTTAAAAGCTATAATAATAATAAGAAGCCGTCAATCGGTATGATAATTACCAACTTTTCACTAAACCTCATAGCCCTTCGTGAATGCTCGTGTAACATCGGAGATTAAGACATTGTCTTGTCTCTTATAAAAGAGAATGCATAGTAGTAGTCCTACTTCCTACTAATATTATAAACACGAAAGTTTGTGTGTATGGATCTGGCTGATTTCTCTGAGGTATGGATGGATGTTTGTTACTCTTCCACGTAAAATTTACTAAACGGATTTGGATAAAATTTTTGCACACAGATAGAATATGTACTGAAATAACATATTGGATACTTTTTATGCCGGGAAGACATAAAATCTTCGGGAACGCGGATGAAACCGCGATGAAATTTGAAAACTGACGAAGGTTTTCTTACTCTGACTGTACATATATATGAATAGCTGTGATACAAAAAAAATTAAGATTTTCTAAGGAGAAGTAAATTGTAATTATCTCTATATCCTAAGTCAGCGCAAACAATATCGCTAGCAAATATCCTTAAATAATAATTAATAAAAGAATATTTCGTGAATATTAAAATATATGTAATGTTTTTATAGGAAAACTGATAGTCATAGAGTTAGTTAAACTTTTAATATTTGCATAGTTAATATGATCATAGTCAAAGTTTTTTGAATATTTTGCTCCTAAAATCTTTTATTATTTCGAAACGAGACTAAGACAATTGTTGCTACTTGGTCACTTCCTGCAAGAAGATAATTAAGTTGTCTGTAATAAAATAAAATAAAAACAGTAACATAAACATGAATATGTATCACTTCGCTACCGGTGTCTAATATCGAGACTTTAATATAGACAGGAGCGCTACTTTTCTTAATTAGAATTTAAAAAGTATTTTTTATGTATAAATATGTTACGACAAGACCAAAAAAAATTGAAACGGATAGTTTGAAGATAAATGTGGGGTAATGTAGCAACGTAAGGAAAACCGCAGCGGTGCATCATGAAAGAATAAATATCCTTCTTAAATCTCTTAAAGGAGTTTTTGTAAATCTTACAGGAAAACCTTGGAACATTCTGGAAGTTTTGCATACGTAACGTGCAAGAGATTGGTATAATTTTGCTGCATTTTATCTATTATTTTGGTTTTTTTAAACAATTTATTTTTTGTTTCATTTTTACCCCGTTGTATGGCACACAGCTAATCTTCCATTTGTAAGGAAACTTGAATTGTTTCTAAACTCTTTTACTCACATAAGGTAATGCTTTGGGCAATATAATGTACTTATAGTTACAACGATAATGAATAAAACTAATACAAAAAAATAACCTAAGGAAACAGTGGAAGTCGGGGTATTTCTACTGTAATTGCACAACTCATAATACATTTTTTTACGCGGACCGTATAAGTATAAGTATAGTTTATAAGTAATCGCCCACAGACATTGGCGCTGTAAGAGATATTAACCACCCCTTACATCGCCAATGCGCCACCAACCTTGGGAACTAAGATGTTACGTCCCTTATGCCTGTACTTACACTGGCTCACTCACCCTTCAAACCGTAACACAACAATATTTAGTATTACTGTTTGACGTTAGAATATTTGATAAGTGATTGGCACCTACACAGGACTTTTACAAAGGCCTACAACTAAGTAAATATACAAACACATTAATATTTATTGCTATCTAACCACAAAAACAAAAATGCACTACATAGCCTTCATTTATCTTGTGTAAAGTTGTCACTGGTACCCAGTATATTTTACGTGGCTAGTATAACTAGAGTAAAAATTAACGATTAAAAATAAAATATTCTAACAATGTATCGTAGATAGCAATCATCGTTCGAACAAAATAAATAAATTGTGTGACCTTTGTTGTGACTCTCGAGTCGTTTAAACAGTACAAGATCACTAACAAACGCACCAACGATTAATCTCTATATACATAAAGATTTACATATCTCTTAGACAATATCCGATCAATATCCATTGGTCGAGGCAACATTGCAGACGTACAATCAAATTACAACGGACATTATTTCATTAAGACGTCCCTACCGACTAAACGGGATCTGGGATGATGCATCCGCCTGACCAGATTCAATTACTTCGAAATTGATTACTACTATCCTCCTAAGCCAAGGCTTGCGTCTTCACCTATTTCTAATATACATTAATTTTGTAATAGGACATTTAACGTTTTAATCCTCGATTGTAAAATCTACTTTGAGAAATTAAAAATATATATATTTTACAACAAGAAAAACCATACGTCGCACTATATTTACGTGTTATAGTTATTATTCATAAAGATTATACTTAGAAATACATTTCAACTAACACATTTAAGGGTCATATAAATTGAATTTATTTTATTAATCACACTTTTTAATTTAAACACATAAATATTCTACAAATCCAATTTACCTTATTATAAACAGGGCTCCGAAATAATTAATGCAAACTTAATCCTTTGATGTGGGCTTTCGGTCAGTCAGTTACATATGCAGGCTTCAACACCACGAATTTTCGTAAATGATTTATACGTGCTTTTATTCGTGAAAACTTTATAAACTTCTCACCTGTCAACCCAAAATTCTAGGGTTCAATAAAAGTCAAGCCTCTCTGACAAGTGAAACCATCACCCACAGGGCGGGGTGCATAAATAATTTAGCCGGGCAATCCGCCGCTTGTTTGCATGCGGATTATCATATTAAACGGATATCAGGGCCGACGACCGTCTGTCCGATACGAATGCAAACAATATCATGCAACATTCATAAGGGCAAACGTTGGACACAAACGCTGAAAGGTAGCCGCGAGGTAGTCGATGATTTAATGAACTTTTTTTCTTATTTTGAATTTGTGCTGCCGAGAAATACCAAAACGCTTAATTTTTTAAGTTTAAAAATTAAACCTTCATAGTAATAAATAGAAAATGATAATAAATGAAAAATAAATTGTCATATAAAAGTTCAAGTTTTGTTTATATTATATATATTATGTATTATAAAGTGATCGTGTATGATTTTTTACAATAAAGAAAACATTTATCAATAAAATACATTATTTCTTTATTTATGAAAGCCGAAAGTTGCCGTGGGAGGAGACTTAACTTACTGTACGACTTTCTTTTGTTTCGAATTTACCAGTCAAAGTATAGTTAAACATTATACGATAGCATTGTCCTCTATTGAGTGTGCTCCGTTTCCATTTCCTAAGTAGACAGCAATGCGCAAAGGTCATTATGGATTTCCACAAGTAATTTTGGGTTTCCTTGAAGCGCTAACAAAGTGAGTACAGTACGACAAGAGTAATGGAAATGTTTCACTCAAGAGAATTTATCACACCGACTAGATAAATATGTACCTTTTTTCAAATAAACAAGTTTCTGAACAATATATTCTTATTTTTTGTATGTAAAAATATTATTTTCCTACTTTATAAGTAACTAAATAATACCTTTAGGTATATGCCATGAATACGACGGAGCAAAAAATTGCCGTATAATTTTGTAAGGCGGTAATAAAATAAAGCAAAAATCTGCTTCAAAGTTAAAGCAATAGACTATATTAATTAACAAGTCATTTCAGTGTTTAACAATTAAACAATGTGATCCATAATTACAACCTGCGTTTAATTAAAGCTTGTTCAACGTCTAAATCAAGAAGCAACTTGTTCAGAACAAGCAAGAAAAGTTCCACAGATTGAATTTAGCAGAATCACTGTCTAGTTCGTTTCGCTTCAGTACAATTTTCGTACCTGACAAGACTTACAAACTATACTGGCATTTATTCGGAACGAAGTTTTATATACCAGCCTTTGAATTAATGATTGACCTTTAGCTATACAAGTAGGTAGGTACAAATTCATATTCGTTTATTTATAATTCATACTGAATAAATTGATATTAATGAATTTGCTAATCATTATTAGTATTTATTAAATGTTATGTATAAGCGAGCAATAAATAAAAATATTCTTTTTTATTTTTTTTATAATTACTACAATTTTAATATTATTATGAAAACTAATTTAATTGTTATATTTTTCTTTAAATATAATATCTTCTATATACATATGTATATATATATTTCTATATACATTTCTATGTAAATATGTAATATTACGTATATACATTATTAGGTAAAGAAAAATGTATTCAATGCAAATAACAAACAAATAAATAGAAGAATATTTTAATTTTTTATTATAAAAATAATATATTTATTTTTGTACAGCACAAGCATTGATACTGGCATTATATTAAGCAAGAATCTAAATCTGCACAGACGTTTTCTACCACATCTCGGAGAGATATGTGCCCTACATTCTCGAACCCTTCAATCCGACTTTAACTGAGTTACTGACCTGCACAAGCTTTTTATAGTTCGACACTTAAACATGTCGCACCCAATTCCGTCCGAGCTCTGCGAACTCAACTTGAAATACTTTATGCCCATTTGGGAATCTATGTTCTATCGTTAAAAATGAAATTGCTTTACCGCTACCGTTTCATCTTTTAAGCGAGTTCTGAATCAGAATTATCTATTGTAAGAGATTATCTGAACTATTTTATCTTGTCAGGACTTGTTAAACCGAGATAGCTGTTGTTCAAAACCCAACAAATATCACCCAGTTTTCATGTGATCAAATAATTAATATCAGTGCTCGGTTTGCTTGTGTGGGATGAAATAAGTGCGAAATCTTCTCTTTCAAACAAGAGAAGGGCTTTTGTCCAGCAGTGGGATATTTTCATCATCATCATCCTGATCAGCCTGTATTAGTCCACTGCTGGACATAGGCCTCCATCTTCCAAGGATTGCCACTGAGCCCGACCTTCGGCCCTTCTCATTCAAGTTCTAGCAGCCACCTTCCGTACATCATCGCTCCACCGTACCACAGGGAGTCCTACACTACGCTTGCCGATTCGCGTAATATATATTAATATATACTTTTCTATTTTATAAATGTTTCATAAAAATAAAAATAAATCAAGGTTTTCACAAGGTTTCCATTGAGCCTCGTTCCTGGCTATGACATTTATTTAGTTTTGAAACAATTCTGATTCATACAATAGGAGTACACGCAGTACCCAGTAAAACAATGAAAACTTACCCAATAGTATTTTAAAACTATATTTTTCAGTATTAAATCACGGAGACATTTAACATAATTAAGAATAAATTTACAAGATAAATGTTAGAGGTTATTAGTTAACGGCATAATTCACTTAATTTATTTTAGTGTTTTCGGAGACACAAAAAGTTTTCCTCGTTAAGTCAAGAGACAACTGTAGTAAATCACGAGAACTCGAGTCGCATCTCCGACGATTACTATCTTCAAATTACAGAGAGGGGTAGCGTACCAAATTATGGGGCATCGTTACATCTGCCCTTATTTACCTTATTACAATTAGAACAAGATAATCATTTAAGATTTCAATTAAGGTTTGCAAGCGACATTCATTTTAATAAATATCAGTAAGATTAAGTACAACATTACGCTCGCTTTTAAATGGCAAAGATTTAAATACATATATAAAAATTCAACAAAAAAAGCGGTTTATGGTCTACCTTTACGGTTTAATAAGTTACTTTGTAATAGCATTATAAGTAATGATATCGAATATATGATAGTTACAAAACATTAATAAAAAATTATAATTAAAAATTAAAACTACTTAAAGGTATAATTATAATTAATGCATGTTTGTTAATGACATTTTTTTTTTCATTATATGAAATCTCAACATCATCATAATCATGTCAAGACTTCGAATGATCGATGTCTGTCAATTGAGTGCACTTATATATTATGCGTCATTGACATAACATAGAGTATCAGTTATTTCAATCTTCTTGATTAATAAAAATGAACATTTCTTTGTCGCATACAAATATTAACTACGCGTTCGAATGTTCTCGATTCTCCTTCAACAAAAACGTTTAATATACATCCTTATTTTACCCGTGTGAAACCGAGACGGGTATCTTTTTAGTTTTATATGAATAAAGATCAATGTTGGCGACTTACTCCTTCAAATGATCACATCTTTATAACCAAATAATAGTATTCTGTATATTACTGTATGTATGTAGAACTTCTATGAAATCGTGTTTTTACTTTAAGGCAAATTACATGTATACATAGGTACTAAACTTATTTAGTTTCAAAACCTAACTGTTTTATAAAACACATTTAAAACATATTAACTTAACATAAGTAGTCAAAAACAACTTAAGAATTGATATAAACGTTAACACAATTCTTCGAATTGGATAACATAAAAATATAGATACCATATATAAGAAATTAACCTAAATTTTATGACAAATAATATAAATCTCATGTCTCGATCTCAATCATCAGTCTTTTTATAAAAATATATTAGAAATAAACAATAAAATTCGATGTTCCTTAATAAATATTGATGCGTTAATCGTATCAGTATTATATAATAATTATGATTCCCAATACTGGATGTATTTTAAACGTTTGTAGTATAACTATTTACACGTTCAATTTAAGAATTTAACCCTGCAATTTATCGAATAAATAGAAAGATCGAATCTTTATTTACGTCTGTACGACTCTGGTCAAATGTAAGAAATAAAACATTTGTTCCAGTTAGATCCAGGAAGATAAATAGAGGTTTTACAAAGAACCACGGAAACGAACTCGGTTCGAAGGACAAAAGATAGAGAGGACGTCGGTCACTGATTAATTCCACACCACATACTGACAGTAAGCTAGCGGACTTCCATTTAGACTCGAGTTACGAATAGTACAATTTGTATTTGACCAAAAATGACGCAATTTCATTTACTGTTAAATTATTATTAGATCTAAATAAGTAAGAGTTATTTATTTTCATTTATATTTTTGATTGGTTGATTTTATTTTTATAATTTGTACAAAAAATTCAAACTATTGACCGGAAACGTTCAAATCCATACAAGCTTGATAATCATATACAATGCATTTTATTATAATTAATTTACGATTGCATGGTTATAAAATATCATAAGCAAACCTGAATAAGACTGTGGCAGTGGTACAGTGTAGTGAAATAAGTTTTGATGCGATGAAGAATGATGTTTCTTAATTAAGCACTATTATTAAATGATTAAAATTATAATTATCCACTATACGTTTAAATATATATTTTTTACAAAATAATTTCCACCGGATGTTCATGAACAAAAATTACTTTCAGGATTTTAATTACATCATAAAAGTGTTCGAAATTCATTTCATCAACCTGATATTTGGGTCAGAGCGTCAATTCGTTAGTTTAAAAATATTTACTTTGTTTCAATGGAAATATTTAAAGATAAAGGTAGAGTACAAAAAATAATTGAATATTCCATTCTTTGAAGTAAATCATATCATCCCTCATCAGTAGTAGGATTCTGTCCGGTAGTGCAGGCCGTTAAGTAGGAACCACCTAGTCACTTTTTATTGCTGTGATTAGGACATAGGAAAGGGGCATGAGACCTTAATCCCTTGGTTAGCGGCGTCATAATCGTGTTAGATGTGATTAATATTTCTTACAGTGCCAGGGTCTCTGAGCAAAACGCTTCTTGTCATCAAGAGGTTCCTTTTGCTCGACTTATTACATCATTTTGCGTTGCGTTTGAGCAAACTAAAAGATCCATGTGTTTCTGCCAGGTATGTACAATTTATAAATAATTACATAACTTATTCTGCTCAAAATTTAAAAAGGTGTTTTTCAGTATAAGTTAAAACCTTAGAAAATAATTAATAATTTCACCCTACCTTCATCAAACCTAAAAAGTTGCAACTCCAAACTGCCTGCATTAATAAAGAACGTATTTCAAAACCTTCTTTTTCATGATAATTCTGCCAAAGTTCTCCCTTTTTATTTTCCCAGTTTAATAACATGCAAAATGAAGGTCGGGTAAGTCTCGTTAAATGGTTGGTCGGCTCATTGCATCGTGGTAAAGCCAGTTCCTTTGTGGGGTGGGACAACATCCCCCCCACCCTCTAGCGGGCATCCGAACGTTGTCGGGATTTTTATTACTAGATATATTGAAATCTAAAATATGTTGAAAAATTAAAATTGTCAAGATAAATAAAATACTTTTTTTAATATAGTATTAAATGAATCTGTTATTGTTACATAATACAAAAATACTTCGAGAGAACTTCTCAGTGGCCGCCGGAAATGAGAAACATGTAAAGTTTACCACCGTGGCGTAAATTTAGTCAGAACCAGTAACTAAGTATAGTTTTTTTATGATATAATTTGGCGGACGAGCAAATGGGCCACCTGACGGTAAGTGGTCAGTATTGCCCATAGACAATGGCACTGTAAGAAATGTCGCCAATGCGCCACCAACCTTGGGAACTAAGATTTTATATCCCTTGTGCCTGTAGTTACCCTGGCTCACTCATCCTTCAAACCGGAACACAACAATACTGAGTACTGTTGTTTGGCGGTAGAATATTTGATGAGTGGGTGGTACCTACCCAAACAAGCTTGCACAAAGACCTACCGCCAAATGAACCATCACCTTTAATTATATCACAGACTAATTCTAGTATAAAATTAATGCTATATATTTGAATAAAAAAAGTAATGTCTATTTTAAAATGAAAATTGTATTGAAAGTCAGAAATATCACATCTTTGTAACGTTACCGTTAATTAGATCATTCCTAATTTGTTAACCATGTTCCTATTTGGCTTTTTCTCAAAAGATGGACAGATTTTCTAAAACGAATCAACGACGACTCAATATTACGTTTGTAATCGTAAATTGTGGTATTTAAACCTTTTTTATATATATTTTTTTTTTATCATCAGTTCTATACGGATTTATTTGTAATTTTCACAGAATATTATAAATGATAACGTCATTGGTAACCATTCAATGTTCAATATTAAGTCGGATTAGTAGACGATCCACTTATCCATATACTATTTGAAACATGATTTTTTCAATCAAATGAAACATGGTAATTACACGTTTAATCAAGCCAATAGTCAATTTTTATTTTTCATATAATGACTAAATTCCAACTTAAGCCTATCGAAGCGGCTGATTAATAGACTCTTTTGTATTGTAACTATATCCAAAACATTTATAAATAATGCCCTATTTTTATAAAAAGAACTCATTTAAATAAAATTTGACATGACAATAAAAATTGATAAATTTAAATTGGAACACAATCCTAATCTGCAAAGATATTTCATCAGCTGAGATACAACAATCGAGTAAATTAGAGCCCGGCTAGGTTTAATCAGTGCCTGCAAATCCTTAGCCAGCGTGGTTTAATTCGCTTCGTCGCACCAATCAGAGCAATTAAAGAGCGACAAAAAACTGTTAAAAGCAAATAGACTATACGTACGGGTGCTTTGCGCAGTCGTTTTATTTATCGAAAAATTACTTTTGTCATAGAATTTGCGTCAATTTTATATTAAAAAGGAATATTAGCTTTAGTGACTTGCTATAAAAGGAAATTAGGCGCCCATAAAAACAATTTGGAATGCCATACAATTAAAGTTCGTTATTTAGTCGATCGGTATATGAAACCAACATTACTAAAAAAATACTAAGTCATTAATAAATTAAAAAGTGTTTCTTTGATTTGTAATTTTAAATCTTTTAATTCATTTCGAATTCATCGTATTAATACAATCGAAATATTTTTATTGCAGTACGTTATAATTAAAACTTTATTTGTGAGATTTATTATTTTACTTCATTTTAAGTATAAAAAACCTCTTGACGTTGCAGCAATCAAAATGCTAACGAAGTCATCAACGAACTAAAAAATAATTTGACCACAATTCCACCAGTAATGAACCCTGAAAATCTTTTTACCAATGAATGGAACTCGCGGAATAATTGAGCAAGCAAGCGAATTTTAATTACTTTTAAGCTCACGGTGAAATTATTCGATTTCACCATATATTGTACGGTATCGGCGTCATATCATTTTTCGGACTGAATTAATTTCTTACATGTCTTAAAAAAAATAAGAAAACAATGATGGCATAAACTATAAAGAAAAAATGTTGAAAAACTTTAAATAAACTCATAAGTTATAAAAAATAATAGATAACTATATTGCAAACTACTATTGCTAAAAAATTACAAGTTTGCCCAATCCAAGGCAATTGTTATTTTTAATAAAATATGTCATCCAACCGAGCAAAAATATTGTTTCAGATCGGACTAGCAAATACTGAAATTAGCGCTTTCAAGCAAACAAACCAATTTTTGGAACGAAGTTCTTTTACGCGGCATACGGCAGAAATCGTGAAGTAAGGAAAAAAGTGTTACGCCCTCTCCGGGCAACCTTTCCTGCATTTCTATTTCTCTTTGTCTCATTATCATCATCCTCCAGCTCTTATCCCAATTTTATTTGGGGTCGGCGCAGCATTCCTTATTCTTCCATACTTCTCTGTCTGACGTCATCTCACAAGTAATATTCTTTCTAGCCATATCGTCTTTCACCCAAACCATCCATAGTTTCTTTGGTCATCCCCTACCTCTATATCCATTCACGTCTATGCTCAAGACCTTCCTCACAACATGGTTCTTATTCCTGCGCATAACATGCCTATACCATGACAGCCACATAGCTTCTCAGTTACCGGTGCCACTTTCAAAATTCCTCTTATGTACTCATTCCTTACTCTATTTGTCTCTTTGATTTATTGTGATTATTAATTGTAAAAGAAATATATAATTTATTAATTACGTAAAGAATATTTAATTGTGTATATTATAATAACTCATACTTAATATATAGCTAAAGCAACTTCGTTCCAACCAGGTATTCCCTCGTTAAATACTCTCGTTTTTTTAATAATATATGCGTATAAGAAAACTTTGATAAAAGTCATGTTCAATTTATATTTTCGGGTCGTACAAGGTGCAGCAAAGTGCAAAACAAAGTTTTCAAATAAAACTTGTCGCTCCGTTTGCTACTGCCTGATGCGGTATTATAACATGTACTGAGCTATGTCAACGGTCACATAAAATATTAAAAAATAAACTGCTCAAACGTTGTAAAAATGGTTTTTATATAAGTAACAATATTTGACACATATTTTCATTTAAATATTTATTGTGGTAAGCTTACATTAAACCATTAAAGTTCTACAAGTATAGGCTTGTTATACTTTGAGGAAAATATCAAAGTAATCTTTAAACATTCTTTAAATACGTACTATCCAGTATGTGCTCACCTTAATCAGACGTAAACGACTGAATGAAAAAAACAGAGCACTTGCCTTTTGTGTAGAATTGAGGAAAACACCGAAGACATTTTATCCGGTGCTCGCTTTAAAAATTGAATTTATAATTTTGAGTTATTTGAAGACTTCACAATTCACTTGAATGGTACTTGAATAGTCTATTTTTTTCGTGTGTGTATATTTAATGCTATTATTATTATTACTTCTATTATGATATCTGTACTAATATTATAAATGCGAAAGTAATTTTGTCTGTCTGTCTGTTACTCTTTCACGGACAAGCAAGCTTGAACCCCAAGGAAGCATAAGCTTTTTTTACCTATTTTATGCGTAACACCGGACAGTTAACCCCTAAAACACGAGCGTAGCTGCGGGTGGCAACGGGAGTTTAATAAAACATAAATATTATCGTGGTTCAAAAGTATAGTACTAGTAAAACTAAAAAACACATGGTTTAATGTTGCTCTGCGAATTGGTGGATATATTTACATGCTTATTTGTGGTGACACACACACACGTGACATTTAAATCAAATTATCCCTAAATTCAAGTAGACCCATAAAAGCATTTTTGAATCGCCCTGGTTTGAACAGTATTGAATTAAATGTAACCGGCTTTGTTTATGTCAATAAAATAGAATTAAATTGATATACATATATCCTGCCTACAAATCAACAAATAATAAGTCCACGCTTTATTATTATAAATATAATATTGTACTTAGTAATATGTCTTTTAAACATAAATTAATTAAAGCGAAACTACCCTACCTAAGTTCTATCCGCATTTTGAGGCCTACCCGGATTTTTTGCCTCAATCTTCGGTTAAGATCTGCGTATTCTGTCCATTGAATTATTTCGGCTTCTTATATTTTGCAATAATTCCCCAAAAGAACCGGTTATAGTTCTGCCTACACTATTTGATATAAGTAATTTATAAAGAATTGCAAGTTAATGAAATGTTAATATTCGTGGAACACTTTTTGTCGAGTAATCTTTTATGTTAAGTACAAAGGCCCGGGCGTGACTCGTATGAAGCGCATCGATTACTTTGACGTCTCACTACCGCTTCTACATCGCTTTTGAGAAATTAATCGCCCTCCTAAAACAGGAGAACAAATTAAATAGAGAACTCTCATTTTAACAAATTTCCTATATTAATTATCCTCTTTGACGGCATGTTATAATTTCACGAGATTAAATCATAATTTAATATAATATTTATTAATACTACAAAAAATTTAATTACAAGAACAAATACGTTCCAAAATTCACAAACATACTACTGCGGAAATGGGATTCTCTAAACGTCATTTAATAATTGTTTTGAATTGAATTTATATTATTTATCCCGCTTCAAATAAAACAAAAATCGCTTTATTTGCACTACACTTCCCGGGATGATATAATATATTTGTTTGACACAGCAACAAACACATCCACATTTATTTGGACATTGATTAAATAATTATGACATTTAGAGGACTACACTCATCCAACTTAAGCGATAGTGTTTAATTTGAAAGTATGGCTACTAATGTATCCCCGTAAATCGATTTTTCTGTTTTGTTTCGAAATGAAGTGATATTTTTCTTAGCTGCTGCTCTTAAGGTCTCTGCTTCTTAAAGTTTATTCTATTCGATGATATTATTTTGTCTAATATACCTGTATATATTGTTTATATGTTCATACAGTATTTCTGTAAATAAGTACGAGTAGGAATCCAAAATTCTACAAACACAATACGACATAGTTTATTTTAATAGATCACTTTTAATTATTGTTTTATTAAAATGTGAAATATTATTGATTCTTAATTACATAAAAAATCATGACTCATTTTTGATCGAATCGTTTTTTGAATAGACATTAAATGTTCCCCTATCTTCATCACGAAAACAACATTACGTCAGCGCTTTTTTTACTTTTTAAAAGAAAAAAAACAGAAATATATATCATATATATTTTTCAATTTACAAACACGTTTTAATTATGTTTATTTTAGTATTTAATAATAATAATATGTAAATCGAAAGCACTTACAGTCGACGATTGACGAAAGATACGAACAATGTTAAGAAACATTTCTTTTTAAACGCCTGTAATAAAGTGAGTACAATATTGTTGTGTTAAGCTCATTCTCATAATATCAGACCATATTAAAAAAAAACAGTTAAGGCGTTTGAAAATATTGATATTGTTTATTAAATTTGTTCAATTATTAGAATTTATAATGCAATTTAAATATAAAGGGTCCGGGTCTTTTTCTTACAATAATATATAATATTCTCATTTCAACAGTGCAAAGTCGAAATGGGCAAATAGTAATATACAGTTTTCCAATTGTATAGACAATTAGTAAATATAGTAATCATAGAATCAGAATACATCATGTGCTAATAGGTAAATGATATCCTGAGCTACTAATGTCATCCATTACGCAGTCGAGACACCTTTTTTCGGAATACCTCACACCTTATATCCATGTCTAGAGAAATGAATATCAATTTACAAGGAGTAGCACTACATTTGTAATACATTACTATTCATCTCTAGATATTCTACCTATATGCAAACCACAACTGTTTCACATAAATTACGAGTTATCCTATAAAAAATAAGTAAGTTTTATTATATCTGTGTTGGGATATCAGTTTCCGTTTTTTAAATCTTCTAAAATTTAAAAGTAGTCAGATGGTTGTATATGATAGAAATTTAAGTGTCTTGTACGTGTTCTGTATGCCAATGTTTAATGTGTACAGGGAAATAAAACCAGAACTTCGTTATTGATACTAATAAATGAACTAGATAAAGAATAAGCTATGGATCACTTTATGACTTTCCATTACGCATTTCTTCATCTTCATACTAAGTACTATCACTACTTAAACTATATATAAATACTATATATAAATTTACCTTAATCAAACAGCCGTATTTACACGTAATGTCTGAATAAGATAACTTAACAAATGTTGAGAACTAGAGTTTTAATACATAGTTTACTTGTAATTGTTATTATTGAGCTCTTTGTTAATTCACCATTCTTTACAATATTTGCATTGTTTCATTAAAAATAATAATGTATTCTATAAAAATCTAAATATAAATACTCTGTCTTTATTGTTTAAATTGAATACGTCATTGTATTTTCGTTTTTTTTTTTTCAATTAATAATACAAACATAAAAGTTGAGGTATTTTAAGATTTTACTATCAAAATTACTGTACAAATCATGATCGCGTAGAATGCTGGCAAGAATGCTTGTAGCATTTCCCCGTTGAATCTCAATTACGATCCTCTGGGCGAAAAATGAACCTGCCGTCTTGTCAATAATCTATTCAATAAGACGAGGTTTATATATTTTTAAAATATATGTGCACTCCAAGGTACGAGAGTTTCAACTGCTAATGAAAAAGTTATACGTCGGATGTAGAAACGAATATTTTTGGCATTCGTTCCGTTCAGTATTTTCCGGTGCGACTTGAATCATTAACATAAAAGTTATCTTGATACATGAATTCAATTCAAACGATGAATTCAAGAACTGTTGAACATATGACAACACTAAGTGGCTACAAAATTAATTTAGTTTCAAGTGTTTTTTGTTTTTTAGCTTAATGAAAAATATACAGTTGCGTCAATTATATAATCTATATATCAAACCAAAGTCCTGTCCTGACTGTCAATACAGAACATTAACTAAAAAAAGACTTGAAATGTAGAGGAGACATATATATATTTATATATGTTTTTTAAACTAGATCTTCAATTTTATCTATTCTATGTCTTAAAAGTATGTGTACTATAATTCAATTTAATATACCATGATAAATGAACGATTTTAGTTTCAGATCAAAGTATCGATTAAAAATGCTCTAACGTATGTATATATTTTTTTTTTAAATCTGCGAGCAAAGGACTGACTTGTACAGCTACTTTAATATGAAAATACGATATCATCAATTTGAAGTCTGTGTGTATCCTACCTACACGTCTATATGTCTGATTTAGGGACACAATAGAAAAGGGCAAAAAGTTTCTTTGTTCCGTCTCATTCGTTTGCCTTTTGAGTTTTTGACGACCAGTATCCCATGATCATTAAGCCCGCTTGTTAGCTGTTTTTTACGATACGATATGTTTTTTTTATCAACTTCACGAAAATCTCTTTTTCCAGTTATTGCCGAAAATATATCACACGCTACGAAATATAATGCTGGTAACCAATGTGACTGTAATAGTTTTTACTTTCAGTTTTGCTCTTAATGATACAAATTCACTTAGAATAATAAGAAAACATGCGTAATCCAACATTGCAGATTCGCGGTAATTTTATATTCCTCATGCTGATTTAATATTGATAGTAAAATTTTAAAAATGTAAACTTTACTATAAGTTTAAAATTTGATTATAAATGATAATTTTTATGAAAGATAAATATCGATATCGAAAGTTAAGGATGTGTGTATCATTAAAAAAGATACTACAAATTATTTATTGAGTAATGTGACCCAACGACATCATAATATTCAACAGTTAATACAGCTAGCTATAAGAAATTATTAGGTCTTCCTTTGATTAGACTAAAACATACGATAATATCAAGTAATACATAACTATGAATTTAGTTACAGGACTGAATACAGAACTAATAATTTCTATATAAACTTTAATAAATTAATTAACAACAGGTAGTCAGACTGGGAATTAAGCTACTTCATGGTAAGTGGCAACATCGCACTCACCTGAACACTTGGAACACAACTGCTGTTTAGTGGCAAAATATCACCCGATGAGTGTATAGTTTCTTCTCAAACTGGCTTAAACAAACAAGTAATATCATCGGACTTTAAATTACAACTGAGTTTTAATATATCATTGCCTATATATTTTCTTTAACGAGATATCATCTTATCAAAGGCAGCTTAGCGTGGGTTCAAGTAATGAATTCAACACAGCGACCACTCTAAACGCTTTCAAATTACCGGGAGCCCTAATGGCCGAACTTAATATTCACGAAGGGATCACAACCCTCAATGACTATGCTTTTACTCACATTTTATCTTTGACCACAAATTGTTTATGTCGATTAAGGTACACGCACACCCGAATCAAGGCAGCGTTAATGCAATTTCGCAGTGCTAAATATGGTAATAATGGAAACTAATGAAAAGTATAATTATTATTACAGACATTACCCGTAAAAGTTTATTGTAAATAAGCTATTTACTATAACAGTTAACAGTATTTTTTTTAAATTATGTATAATTTGTATTCATTACCTTAGGTATAGTCCAATAAAACTAGCTTTTTCAAAATAAAAAGTCCTTATAATAGTTTTATTTTCCTTCAATTTGGACGAGGCGCTAAAAGTTTATGTCTCTGACAGGGGTAAGCGTTGGACGCGATCTTGAAATTCAAGTGTGCAAATATCTCATAAACAGTGAGTTCTATGAAAACAATAATAATTAACCATTTTGGAGAAAATTAATTTTCTACAAGTTTTATTTGATTTATTAACGGAAACGAGCGCAGCGTCCTTCAAACTGAGTATTTACAAAAATAAAAGAGTATCGGGTTTTTTTTATCAGTGATCTCACTCAATGGAGTTATCTTTAATAAGCCATTCTAAATATAAGAATATTTTTTTTTTATAAAAGTATGTATAACTAACTACAAATGCCAATTTAAAATAAGTACGATTACATAAAGAAAATGTTAATCATTCCTACTCGTATGAGAGGTTCCTCAAATTTCGGGGACTTTAATTATAACTGTCCTCAGGGAATCGTATCTGGTTATTACATTTTCCCCCAATGATTTCTACTTAGTCGTATTCATTCATTATATGAATTATACGACGAACACAAATGTTATTATGATAATATTACAAACTTTGTAAAATAAAGATTGCATTTTACTTTCTAGAAAATTCTATGCAACGCGGCGTGTTATAATAAAATGTTTCGTTTTAAAATTGATCCGGAGTAAAGCCGAACATAGAAAATATATTTCGAAACCTCGAGTTAATAATTTAGCAGGTTTCAAAAAGTATTATAAATTTGGTTTTATAGATCTTGGTTTAAAAAAAAATCCATTTGTGATTAATGTTAAAGAATATTTATTCCTGCTATTAAGTTCTTTAAAAAAAGATGACTATATGTCTTAGGTTTTTAAGAAACAAATAAGTTGATGGCAAACATTAATAAAAGACTTTAGCAATCAAAACAAAGCTATAGTGATCCAGATGATCGCTACGGGCTGCGCTACAATCCACGGCCGTCAAACGATATCGCATAGCTTTCCTTTTGTTATTCCACGATGTGAACCATTCTCTGCTCCAATCCGCATTTCGTATTATTTTCTTTTTACTGACTAACGAATCAGAGTTTTACGTTCATGCTTCCATGTCGATATTGATGGAGAATAGCACAGAATGCAATAGCTTTGACTGCGTGCATCAACTGTACTTCCGTTCGCATTCAAATTAAAATAGAAAAATATTTTATGTATCACTGTGAGTGTCGATTCTCAACTTATTAATTGGCACTCGGACTGTTCGCTTTACGTTATGGATTTGTTTACAAAATATATTTGTCGTATTAAACAAAAACAAATCGTCACAGTCCACACTACGCCCGGCACATATGAAACATCGAAATTGATGGTTATTAAAATGATTTATAAATAATAATTAAATAAAAACCATAAATATATATGGAGTAACATTATTAAAAACAAAGTTTCGTTACTAAAAATAAATATTTTTTCTCATTGTTATGATATTATGTAACAACAAAATGGAAACTTAAAAATGTTAGCGGGGAAGGAGCATGACAGCATGAAAGTGTTATAACCTTTGCCCTCACGGCATACGAGACGGTTCTACCCCTAAGACAATAGATGTTTCTTATAAAAAACTTTTAAATTTATAGTTACCCTGAAAAAAAAACGAAATTTTGATTGGAAAGATAATTAAAATACGTGTTAAATTGGTTTCGTAAACGTTGTTATTAAAAGAAAATCAAATCAATTTATACTTAAAACAAAACTATTACTTACCTATATCAGAAACATAATATTGTCTACTTAAGAATATTTTAAAATGACTGAAAATTATTAGGAATTCCTTTTGGGGCTTGACCACTAAAAAGGGATTTTTTAAAATTCATAATTCCTTAGGGCCCGTTCTCATTAAGACGGACAATCTATTTGCTCGTCAATCCAAAGAGACGAATACCCTAGTGGCACATTTTACGTGACATTTTTCACATTGAGACGTATCCGTGAAAAGGAATGGATCCACGTGTCAAGACGAACATTTTGAGAAAAACCGTCTAAACGCCCGGATCGGATATAGTGTGAACAAATCGGCCGACGAGACGGCACCAATGTACCCGAATGCATTCTCTGAATCTTGTGACTTGTAGAGTATAAATGTAATATACGTAATATAGTATGTCCATTGAATCCAAAGAAATAAATGCCACCACAGCACTGGGATATCGTCGTCATCTATCTTGACTGAACTTAAACTGATAGGAGCCGACCGTGCATGTGTGAAAACGCAGGTCCGGCCGCCAACTTACTTTTCAACAGATGATCCGTCTTGATAAGAACGGTCTCTAAAGGAGTGAAATAGTATAGAAAGAAATATGAAAATCGTCGTTTAGGTTGTTTATAAGTATATTACAGGTCTAATAGTGTGTTTGAAGTTTGAAATAAGGAACTTTGTCATCATGCTTCTCTTTATGAGCAGTATGTTTTAGTGTTTTTGAAAATCCATCATTTAAGGGGATGAGAGGTTTTATATTTATATTTTTTTATAAAATTTGATACGTTTAATTAAATAAATATCTAATATGTACCAGTAGAGGCAAAAGGTATCGACAGATAAGGTTTTATTTGACATTTCATATAAATTGTTATCCACAATAACTAATTCATTCTATCCCTTAATTCCCAGGTATGAGGGTTTCATAATATTATTGCGCTAAATATGCAGCCGGATTTATCTTAAATATCATCAGAGACATTAAAATTAAAATGTAAATGTTGATTGGCAGACGCCCTCTCTAATTGCGTACTGCGTCCGCCCGTTGTCAAAGTTGTCCCATTCGGAGCCTAAGCCTCACGTCGGCGCTGGATATTATCATCTTTCCATTCTATAATTTTATTATACCTTACTAAATTCAAAGTGTAATCCACATGTATATATAAATAAGTCACAGGTATGACTACGTATACATTTTATATTTTGTAAAAAAAATATTGGCGTGACGGCAGACGAAGAAGAAATCATACCTACGCCGTTTCGGCAAACGGCATGACGCTCTCCTGCGTCATCTCCGCCGCCGCTCTCTAGTCTCTACTCCCTCGTGTGTATGTGTAGCGCTAACTTTATGCTTCTTTTCCATATATTATTATATTAAATTAGTAATATATTCATTTTATAAATCAAACTATGTTTTTATTTATTTTACTCTCAATTCATTTATCAATTTCGTTGATTCGATGTCGATTTTTTTATATTTTTGGCCTAAATACAAAATTAAGTTCAATTTAAAAAATATATTTAAATATCTAAGAATCCTATAAAATATAGCCTATAATGATCATACTATTATTCAAATTGTATAAAACGAAATCAAACAAATCTAATCTCTATAAGAGCATTTAAATAAATAAGAAATTGTATTTGTTTTTCAAATTTTATTCGACAAGACATTAAGATAAGCATTGATTTATTCCAGTAACTCTTATCAATAGTGAACAAATACATTTACTTATCAAACGAAATTGTAAATTCCCCTGTTTTACTCAGTGATATTGTGTATCCGATGCCATCACCCTTCACAACTTTTATCGACGACTCTAAAAGAATATCGGATAAGGATATGAAATTAAGATTTACCGATCTATCTTGTTTGTTTAGTAGCTAACTAAATATGCTGTAGAATTGAAGGTCCTGGTTTTAATTCTATATAGTATAAGTTATTATTTTTTTCTGTTTATAAAACAGTAGCAATTTAAATACGTATCAGTATAAATACAATTTACAATTGCGGTTAATGTTTTATTTGTGTTTTATATTTCATATAAAAACTTTAACGGACCTTTAACGGAGATTTTTTTATATCTCTCTGGGCACACGTCACGTAGAGTGAACAAAACTCGGCGTAGTAATGGCTTATATATTATTAACGCAGGGAATACATTCATACCAGGAAATTCAATAGCACACTTGGTTTAAAAAAAAACAAAGCTTGTAAATAGTAGGAATTGAGGTCCGTGTGATGAACCAAAAACATGACTGAGCAAACATTATCTTTGTATTGACGTAAACTAAAAAAAAAACTATGACGCTGTATATAAATATATAGATTTTCCGTTCGGTTTTCGATTATTGGCAATTTATTCAAACAAATGTTTGTACAGTAAGTAGTAATGAATTTTCGCTAATTGCACATTACCAGTGTAAATATTTACCGATCTGCTATCGGTAACTGTTCTGCGTATATTCGAAATACATATACTTATGAAAATGAAACGCAATTTCAGAATACATCTTAATTTATTTTATCTGTTTATATTTCAAATTTATTTAAACGAAGCTGCAATACCCGTGGAAGTACTTAATTGCAAGGACTTCGCAACTGAAACTGTAAAATTTTCGTCAAATATTTATCTTGAATACGAGCTTTAAGTAGACGAGCAACTACTTATGTTTGCTGACACTAAAACTTTATACTAGTGCTTTCATTATTTTGTACTAACTAGCCGCCTTCGTTCGAGTGAACAGTGTATTTTTTTAAAGAAAAATAAAAAATAACTAATATAATATTACAAACCAATAATCTGACTATTAATATAAATGCGAAATTTTATATAGATGGATGTAACTCTGTCGAGCTAGAACGGCTAACGGATCCGAATGAAATAAGACATAGATAGAATACGGTGTAGAATAGCAACCCACTAGATTGACAATAAACTTTTTTCGATACATATCACAAGGAATCGTTTATTTATTTACTTTTTCATTCGACAATAATCAGCGATAGGTTGAAAATTTAAAGGATAGCAAAAAGTATATAAACATATTTCTCCTACCATGACGAAGAGTCAAGTTATCGTACGAAAACGTAATATACTCCCTTTTTAAAGCTCATAGAAAATCTTGGTCGACAATTTCAAGTTAGGCTTTTCTAAACCTCCACTATATAATATCTAAAAATCGGCCTTCTCGGTTCACTTGCATATTTTTCTGACGGGTCTGAATAAAACTCACTAAAATTTGAGAGCGGTATTCGTAACATAACATAGCTTTATTTATACACTATTTATTACAATTATAATATATTATACACTATAATATTACATATCGGTATCGACCTGTGCGATCCGCCTTGGTGAGCTGGTGTTTAAGATGACAGTAGTCAGCTAATCAAGAGCCTTATATACAAATGCACGTTTATCGCTTGAGAGAACCCCATTGAGGGTAGATTTTAGTAAACATTAAAGGTGTACACATTTTATTTTAATGCTTGCTAAAACGTTTAATTGAAATAATAATTGTCAAGTTTAAGATTTTTCAGCGCAGAAATCAGATGCTTATGAGGAAGGCTTTAGCCCCCTTAGACTATTGCCTATACATATACACTAACTTTCAATTGACTCTGATATAGTCTTGATTGAGTCAAGCTTTAGAGTTCAGATATATAAGATTCTAAAATGCCTTATTGTAGAGTTGACGATTTAATTTAAAGCGAGTTAAAATATATATACAAATATACGAATATGCTACAAAGATACATTTCTGTAGAAATTTTGAAAGATCTACAAATATTTTAAAACAAACTTTTCGTGTATCTGTTATACTTTTGGCAACATTCGCTTAGAAATCGCGTCCGTACCGAAAATTTTCCTTTTCAACTAAGTAAACATATAAGCTAAAATATAATATATGGCTTTCGTTCATCCTGAAATGATAATTAATCATAAGGAAATTTCATGTAAGGACTATTATAAACTGTAAATCTTGAATCTAGAAAACGTATACGAACATCACTCCTTCATATCATGAGTATGATAAATCTTAGGAAACATAAATAATGGCAACGTAATTTTATAACATATCTTATTTAAAAATAAATGTTGGTTAACGTCCATCTGAATATTATATCAATAGATCTGTGTAATCATCCTTAAAAGGAAGGTAAAGGTATTAAATTAGTATTTTAAGAATATTATATTAATCCCCTTAAATTGCAAAAAATACATATCCCATTACCAAACCAGAAAATATTGATTTTTCTTATACCATATCTTAGATTCAGATATTTAACACACATAGATTTTTAGTATTAAAACTCTCAATAAAATTAGGTATTATAAATATTTCCAAACAAGGTAATATTAAGGTGAGGAGTTACCTTAATATTAGTTAGAGAACATTTTTTACAATTGCTAAGAAAATTATAATTACGTAAATAATATACTATTTTATTTTACAGCTCTACAGTGTTGTCACAAACAGCGATATGACGTCACTTTCATTGTATTACAGTAATAAATTAAGTGAAAACGAAATAAGTGTTTTGATGACATAAATTTGACATAAAAACTAAAAAAAGTGTTGTGATTTACTTACTTAGTTTAGTCATTCCAAATATTAGAAATACATAATAATCCATTAACCCATCATTTTTTTACGAACTCACTATTGAGAATATTTTTGGCTTATAACATGTCACTTTTAATATAGATCAAAATAAATTCGCACCCTTGTTATTGTTCATCGAAGTATAAAAACGGGATAGACTCGGGATCACATTCGACAACGACCTCCGCCGCACGTGTAAACGCGCCACCGAGCGCGCCCGTACTGACAGATTTTCCGGCGAGCACATGATTTTCTAAAACAACCGTCAACCCTTGCCATAACTCGGTCGAGAGTGCAAAACCTTCACACAGTGACACGAGGGAGCAACATAATAGCAGTTCGTTAGCATAACTCGGCTCAGAGGCATTCGACCTTGCTTTAATGAAATATTTGTTTATTTAATCCAACCGTCAATTTTTTACTTACGCAATATGGTTTTTTATGAAACATATTTAATGACTGCTACCCAAATTAAAGATATAAAATATACAGGAATATAATACCCACTACCCACTACTACTATACACTGAGCTTCTAAGAGCTCAGTGTATAGTAGTAGTAGGTATTAACTAAGATCGGCTGTTAAGAGCAGTAACAACCGAAATTAAATATTAAATTGTAAATAATGTAGTACATGCTATTCGACCTAATTCATGGACAAACGTGGTGAAATTCTTTATCATAACTAGAGAGCAAATTTTTTTCAGCAATGGAACCTTTATGGACTGTTAGTTGAAGAAGAAATATTTATTTTTATATATAATTTATATTTAGTGCTTATTTTTCACTAAAATATATAGTCGTTATGTGTTACGGCTATATATTTCTTGTTAGATCACCATGTTTTCCTTCCACAAACAAAGAGTGCATACCAATTCATATCTTGATTAAATCCAAATCCCGTTAGAATCGGAAAGAAAAGTTTTGGTTGATCTTTTTAAACTAAATTCTGAATAAGAAATATTTAAAGTGTTTAAATATTGTCGGTACAAATATGTAAATGTTATAAAAATATTTATTATGTACTGATAAAGCAATGAAATTCGAAAAAGTTTCAATTGAGCTACTGTAATTAGCTTTATATCATATTATATGTAAGTACTATTATAAAATTTGGAATGTATTCCAATCATTATTAAATTGGAACTGTGGCTAAGTAAATTGTATACGTGCTTGGAGCCGTGCCGAATGGGTCGTCGAAGGATACCGCCATCCCTCGGCGCAGGAGATTTATAATAGTAAATCTTGATTCAGTGCTGCCAAAGCGCTAAATGTAAGACATACTACTAAACCTAATTAATTCCTTTTAAAAAGTGGTCTTTATAGCTTCTGGTTATCAAAGTTATCTAGAACAATGGCATCAAATGCTAATGAAGCATTGATTATATGCAATCTTGAGAGTTTTTGGTTCTGCAGTGCTGTTCTGTAAGAATTCACTTCGTATATAAGTCGTGAAATTTCAAAAACAGACATGGACTATTTTGATGTATATCCTTTAAGTATTATAATGATTTATAATAGTCTATATCGTATCTCACTTTTTGACATTTCACGATTGTGTTCTGCGACTACTTTCGAATTTATTCTACTGTTCTCACAAGTGAACTTTAAATGCCTTATAAAAATAAAAATAAAAATATTATATGGTATGTTTTTCATTCGTACACAAAAAATAACATATCTATCTTGATTGCTATGGCCGTTAGATTTTAATATCTGTAGATACTGTGTTGCAAATATCAGGTGAAACAAAGTCCCTTTAAGCCGTGATTGTATTTTCTTATATATATTGATTACCCAATATCATTTGAAATAGAACGAAGAAAAGTTAAATTAACATCCCGTAAATGTTCAACTCTTGGGCAAAGGCTTAGAACTTATTATACTGCACAGCTCTCGTACAATTGTTGATAGAATTCTGCCATTAGTGTAGTTAAACATATGGTTGAAATCCATCCGAGACATGCTATGTACTCACGATGTATCCTTCGTAATTATCACGATTCAGACACGTGTCGTTACGTGTCGTAAGGTCCGCGTGTTTTACGTGCCTTCAGGGATCAATACCTAATCATATACAAATAATATACCTACACAAAAAGCCCTTGATTCGTTCTACTATGTTGCCAGTTCCGGTTTTTATTTCACAAGTTATGAAATGTTATTGTTTTATCTTACCTTGTAACTTTTAAATACAATTACAACAATAGGTCGCTGTTACCTAATATCAAACGGCAAGTATCAACTAATTACATAACTAATCGACCGAATATTTAATGAAACCTTGATCTATAATAGTGTTATTATTGGTTTTGTCTAAGATCTGAGATGGCTCGTTCGTTATAGTACTTGAATATTAAGCGATGATCGCAGCTTCGAACATAAACACCAAAGAATTTTCATGAGCTTAATTTGAATTAATTCATCTCGTGCTCGGCGTTGAAGTTAAACATCGTGAGGGAAGCTGAAGATGTCAGATACAATCCTGTCAAATGTATATCCATCAACCCGCATTTAAACGTCATGGAATAAGCTTCAAAAACCTTCTCAAAAAGGACGTTTAGGCTCAGCAGTGGGACATTTACAAACTATTCCTTAACTTTTTTATAACTTTACATTAAGTTTGTACTTTTTTATTATAAACTTTTTATTACAATAAACTCTTAACAGAAAATAACATGTTAAATCTTGTTATGGTGACGAATGAACTTACCAACTGAACAAATAGCACAAAATGCTCAACTTTGCCTTTAAGAAAACTTCTCGCAAGAATTGTTTATGCGACTTCTAGTTTCGTACCATAGCAAGCATCATGGAAGGAAGTATACTTGTTAATTGGAAACTCTTGAACTATTTTATATAAATTATGCAAACATATCTATGTACTGAATGTTTGTATTCAATTATATGGAAAACTCACTATTTTGTAGACGCAAACTTTTTTTTCATATGACAAAAATGTCATAACACTTTTTACATTGTACCAGACCTTTTTAATTGCTGACATTATTACCCACCTACCGTCGTTGTCGTTAAAACGAAATCAATCATTCATTATTTAATGTATAAGTAAGCTTAAAATATTATTTAAATTTAATTGTATAACCTTACGTAAGTAAAAACGTTTTATTATAATTTTATGTAATACAAGTAAACAAGCGGCAGGAACTAGGCAATTTCTATACACATTTATTAAATCTATAATTATATACGTTAGGGCGAAATTTCATGATTATAAATCAAATATAAAAAGTCTTGCTAAAAATATTTAAAAAAAGACTAACTCCACAATTTCTATCCTGTATATTAATATCTTATCATGTATATTAATTAATTTTCCACGGTTAAGAGCTATCGGCAAGTAATATAAAAATATAATGACTCTATAATACTTTTAAGCTTGTTAAGTTGTTAATAAATAAATAAATAAATATTGGACAACATCATATACGTTACTCTGATGCCAATGTACGTAGTTAAAGCACTTGTGTTACGGAAAGTAGTAAATTGTGTGTCAGAAGTAACGACGGTACCACAAACACCCAGACCCAAGACAACATAGAAAACTAATGTACTTATTCTATATCGACTTGGCCGGAAATCGAACCCGGGATCTCGGAGTGGCGTACCCATGAAAACCGGTGTACACAACTCGACCACGGAGGACATCAAATAATATTTATATCAATTACAAATAAGATTTTTTGTTTGATCAATTAGTTAATAGTAGTAGTTTTAGTACCTTTAATAGATTGTATTGCATTATGCACCCAAAGGCAAAATTTCCGCTTAATCGAGCGACGAAACTGGTTTAAATTCAGTTGCAAGGTTTTTTAACGTGGGTAAGGTTATAAAAAAAGCCGTAATTCTGGGCTGTGTTATGTTCTACTCAGTAATTATTGTGAATGTTTGTCCTTGTCATAATGTACAATTGTACATGTACATACTTATATATTTTATTATAAAAAGCAACAACGCGTGAAATCGCTTAAAAATATGTCTATTATCGTGAAATACTGTTATATCTCTTCTGATGTTAAAAGTTAGTATACATCTTAATCTTGAATGTATTTAGTTTAATGAATTCTAAATATGAAAAATAAAAACGTTTTGTAAGAGGAAAACAAATATCCTACCACTTCAGATTCTACATTTTATTCCTGAAGCGCGAAGCTTCGGCCAAGACGTTTTCTCTTTATTGCGAGACGTTCCATCAAGATTATTTTCTTTTCAAGATGTGCTCGACGCCATCGCCTCAATGGACGCTATCGATTCCAAGGACAAGACAGTTCAAGACAAGAGTCCCTGAAATCGTTGGATATATTACAATAATTTACCACGAGTAAAATAATTAAAAATAATCAGCGCAAAAACTTACTTTTTTCAGTTATTTTTTTTTTGTTCTTTGTAATTAGTAATGTTCGTTTAGATTGTGACTCGGTTTTTAAAACTCTTATCTTTTCACGTACCTACTTGTACTTAATTTAGTTAGAACTATTAATTACTAAATTATACTAATAACTATAGTTTAATAAAGAAGCATAGATAAGGTTAACAATCTGTGTATGAGTCGTAAACAATGGAAACTTTACAAGTTTGAATGTATTGTGGAAGCGATTTTGTCAACAGGAAAATGGCGGACCCCGCTGTCGCTTTCGGATATTTATGACCACGAGTCGACAAATTTTCGCATCCTTTTATTTTCAGCGCCGGACTAACTGAGCGTAAAGGTACATAAATTCGAAGAATAAACAAACGGCGCCACGAAATGAACGCTGCGAAATTTACCTGAAAATTGAAAGTCTATAAAATATATTTTGATTTAAAAGATTGATTTAAGCTAGATTTTCAGATATTTATTAACAGGATCTGAATCGTTTTATATTGTATTTACGTTTTTATATTATTCAATAATAATAACGATATATTTAAATTTTATCATAAATCAGTTCTATGTAATTTCGATAAGTAACTTGAAAAAAAAGTTACAATATATTAAATATAATATATTACCAGGCATACGAAAATATAATGACATTTTATTTTCTTGAAAATGTCGGTAAAGATTTCGCTCAGTCTGCAATCCGGCCCCCGTGTTCACTGACGCAGAGGTGTGTCGTAGGTCTCGGAGCGCACCATTAGGCGACGAATTGCTAGCGACTTTGAGACCCGCATTATATAAGTATATGCCCTGCCCGACATCAAGCAAAATGTTTTTATGTGTAAAATACGCTTTGACATTTTCCCCTTTAAAGAGCTGAGATAAACTGGCATACATATGTATGTATGTAATAACTTAAAAAATTGCGTTAAATGTTTTAGACTTAATCAATTTCAAGAACAAGCTGTTACACAAACAAACTTGTTGATGCTATTTACCGTTGAGGAGTTCTCTCGCCTGGAGTCAATACTAGGTATATAATTAAGTCATGTTTACCTTGAAAATGCAAGTCATTGGAATTAAACCAGTATGTATAATTTCAATTCCGTAAGAAGAATTGGTTCTAATTTCGCTTGCAAGATTTGAGCTAAACAAACAAACAAATATTGTAAGTTAAATAAAAGCTTATAAAAAATCTTTACAGTTTAATGTAAAGTATTTTTTTTTAAGTCAAGAATATCTTTAGCCGAAAAAGGCAAAGCGTGCTATGTAAATGCGGTGAGCGACATACAAATTACTTTTGCATGACGGAGTCAATATGAAAACAATCACACAGTTGACTGGTCATTGATAACTTAGCCTGCGGTCCAATTCCCAGATTAGTCCTTTAACTTTTCGGCATTGTTTATAACAAATTCAAATATTGTACATTTATTTGAAAAACACCACAGTAACCACCAGCCTGTAAAAATCACACTGCTGAGGTAAATCCTCTTCTATTTTTTTTTTTGATGTTATACGTAGGTGTCAAACGAGCAGGAGGCTCACCTTATGGAAAGTGAATACTACAAAACTGAGGGGCTTGCAGCAGCGTTGCCGTCCTTTATTTTTTTTAAGACAAAGTTAGGAGCACATGTATCAAATTTTCAATAACACTTAAAAGTGCACGAGATAAATTATAAAAGCAAATTAGAAACATGAAATTCATCCATGCTTGCCCGAACATCTGAATCTTAATCTAAATAATTCTAAACGGTGGGTCAATTCGCCTCTTAACGTATTTAACACAACAGTACAGATATTTTAAAATTAAAACGGACTCTAAGAGCAGTTATAAGTAATTAGATTATTCGCTGCCGTTCTCGACTATCTACTACAGTTAGTTGCTCACCTTATTTAGGTACCTATGTCTGTACAAGGACCAATTACTGCACCCTCACTGATTTCAACTGACGGTTCTATTTCGTTACGTTACTGGGAGCTAATGACTTGTAACTGACGATCGACGTTATATACCTGTGACTTTTAAATACATATGTATATAGTTTTATATGATCTTATATCTTAATTCATCCTAAGATTATGTATTGCGTTTGTTTGAACCTGTTATAGAAAAGTCCGATTTTAATAAAAAAGTTTATCAAGCTGCGATGGCGCAGTGATTCAAATACGTGAACCATAATCAAATATCAGATTCAAACCTAGGCAAACACCACTTCATTTCGATGCGATGAAGGAAAATTTTAGCTCAAATTTGGTACATTTTCTTTCTGCTCCTTTACTTTAAAGCTATTGAGTTTTGTGTCTATATAGGTAAGCTATGTCGAGATGGCTATACAACTTCTCGCTACGACACCGAGGAATACATCTGTAGTAATAAACATCAAGCAATCTGGCGAACTGTACTGGTACTTAGTTAATAAGATGCACTTGGCTTTGCACACATCGGGTATGTAATATAGGTATACATAATGTATATTTAATTCGGTTAAGCCCCCGAAGCTCAACTAATATATAGGATTGACAAATAAAGGTTGAGTTAGTTAAAACACAAATATTGCAACGGAATCAACTAAAATCCATTACTGTATTTACGCATTGTATGTGTGTTTTTGTGTGTGTGTGTGTATAATCTTTACTAAAATATGATGCCTTTATTATTATTATTGATTACTAAAATATATTTCTTAGTGATAGAACTTTATGCAAGTTTTCATGATTTTGCCAAATAGCAATACTTAGTATTGTTGTGTTCCAATTTAAACAGTAAGCCAGTGTAACTACTGATACATCATAGTTATACAAGGGAAGGCATTATAAGGGCTGTCAAGATGTCTATGAAGGCCGTTGACTACTTACCATCATGTGGCACGTTTCTTAATCTGACTAACTATTTTGCACAAAAAATACCCTTTTTAGACCGCTGCTAATTTAAGTCTTTAACAAATTTAGCAGCTAACAACTGTACCGAGTTTCGACCCTGTTGAACGAACTATTTTTGATATGAAATGTAAATTGTAATACATTTTTATCCAATTCTGTTCTTTTAAGTGTAAAGATTTGAATGCGAATCAACCAATAAGTCACTACAATCGTTACAAAATTTATTTAGTTATAACACGAAATAAATTCTCACATATTCAAAAACATTCCATTTATACTCAAAGTTCGACATGTACCCGTTTGCAAAAGCAAAGTTCTAAGTACAAGATTAATACTTACTATCTAGTCACCGTTGCGGACGTGCGAACACGAAAGTTAGAAAATCACACTAAGGAAACAATAAAATTCACGGTTCAACGCTTTTTCGATAAAGATTTGTCCACATTCGCTTGAAACTTGGAATAATATTCTTGAGTATTCCTCACTTATAACGTAACCTTAAGAAAATATGCGTTTGCTCGCCAATAGAACGCCAGCGAGCTGATTACAAATTCAAGTTAAAATTATTTATTAAATGTAAAAGCGTTTCACCCACTTTCAATAAACTATCACAGATATGGAAAATAAATAACCCTGATCTAAAGAACCGATGATAGAAACTTCTTGTAATAACTTACAATTTTCAATATTAAAATGAAATAGCCAGGAAACGACAGTTTCATTTCCAAAATCTCGCCCACTTACTAATTTTATTAAGACTTACTGATCTTTACTTAATATAAAAATAATCACTAAAAATGATGTAGGTAATTATTTGTAATTGCGAACACAGGAGAGACTTGTCCTTGGTATATGCAATTGTTATTATTATTCTACGAAACAATAATTTCTGGTATTCTTCGTTACGAAGTATGAGTGTACACGTATTATTAAAAATAAAAAAAATGAAAGATATTAAAGCACTTTTGTTGTACATATTATGTTCTTACACATCCATAAGCGATGCCCATGACCCATTTGATTGTGAACTCTACATATTTGTCATATTTCACGTATTAATGTAACAGTCGCTACATGTCCCATTACGTTGTCACATCCACATAAACATCTAAGTTTTATAGGAGCCATCTTGGATCTTTTAAATTTTAAATTTCGAATATAACGTTTTTTTGTTTTGTCACACCTCTTTTTAAAAAGTAAGTTTATCTAATCGCACCCTAAAAACGTAAACGATGAAAACTTACCGATGTCTATAAATCTGATAACAAACCAAATCCGCAAAGCTGCTCAACTTTGAACATTACCGCATATTATCTTAAAATTACGATTTATTCTTATTATTCAAAGTGTGTCAGTGATTTGTAGTACTTATTAATAAAACGTTACGAAAATTCCACAAAACAAATGAGGAAAATCGTAATAATAAATAAATAATTGTAATATATAAATACTTCGTGCAA
Source organism: Vanessa tameamea (assembly GCF_037043105.1). NCBI lineage: Eukaryota > Metazoa > Arthropoda > Insecta > Lepidoptera > Nymphalidae > Vanessa > Vanessa tameamea. Next base: position 6,988,000 of record NC_087317.1, read on the forward strand.
AATAAATCAATCTAACAAATGTAGACGAAAATAATCTATGATTGAATTGTACCTTTAAAACAGTTTTAAGAAACGTTCGTAGACTATTATCACGTCTATATAGTCAGTGTTAACCGTGAGAACCCGAGGTGACTCGCTAGTTTAAACATACAATACATTGAATTCTTTTTTCGTTTGTCATTTTAGTTTCTAAAAGAGCGAGCTTACGTTCGCATCACGTTTACAACGTGTCTCTATTTATATTGCGCAGAGCACAATTTCCCTTGGTATTTGAATTCCCATTTTATGTTCCAAAAACCAAATTTTCCGCCACACTCCATTTGTTTGATGCAATACGATGGTTTAATACTTGATTGCACTCGCCCTACATAGATTTATAACGGTCGCGTTATATTAATATAACTGCAAAATGTAAATTGTAAAGTATCACTGCTTTTCTCTCTGTCCGTGTAAAATAATAATGACGCGTGAAGAGTTAAATACACGTTAACAAAAACACTACAGCCTGAGAAAACTAAACAGACTATAAATTACACTTTCGAATTGACGGGAGATTGATTGTTGAATATCGTTGTTACTTTGAGAGGTGCAAAATCTTACACTTAATGATATGGGTAAACGAATACAATGGTTAATACTCTTATCATGGTTAAGAAAACTAACCGGTATTATAGAATCTTTGATGGTCAGAAAGCACTTATCTTGTTTATCTTTTGATGCAAATGTATAAGATTATCCCGAGTAGATCAGTTCGTAATATAATTACATAGCAACTTTCACTTTTGACTATGAGAGAAAGGGTCCGCTTCTTTATAAACAAATAATAAAGCTGGAGCTAGAAATGCGAACGCTATAGCGTCAAATCGGCTATATCAATTCATTATTTTATAAACGTACCCTGAAAATACAAATCATAAATTTATTAAAAGAACTTAATGTATTATAGAATTGTTATTTGACGACAGTTCCATATGATCGCTCGCTACGTGAAGACAAGACAAGACTTTACTTGTTTCAATGGTAGTTGATGGCAAAACATTCTGCCAATGTAAGGAATAATAGAGATGACACGTGTGATTAAGCGGTTTAAGAGTTCTAGTCACTGATATGAGTAGCAATAGGTACTGCTACACCACGCTACTTTGTACGACTTTTTTCCCCATAATAAGATATGAATACGTTATTGGTGTATAACTTTTAAATCATATGAAGGCATAATAATAACTCCAATTAAATTATATTAAATATAAAATAAATGGAAAGTAAACTAGCATTATCTTTGTACAACCTTTTTGCGATTGGTACAACCCACACATCTCATATAATACAGGTTGAGTCTTAGTTCCAAAGGTTGGCGGCACATTGGTGATGTAAAAAATGGTTATCATTTCTTACAGCGCTCGTCCTACCTATTTCATAAAAAATATATATAAAATAATAAATGGTAATAGAAATATTTTAATATTTACTATACTACACACAGATGTTATTAAATAATGACAAAGATTATGTTATGTTAGATGTATGTTTATATTGAGAAATCACAAATGGATTGCATAGCTAAATCACGGAATAGCTGCTAAATAATATAAAACTAAATTTGTTATTATGACCAATTATCCGGTTTGTTATTTCTAAAAATCGACTAATGCAAAGGAAGTAACAGATGAGGGTAGGTATATGTTTCGTATAAGTCGAGTTCTATAACTCGTATAATCGAATTAATGCTTGTTGACTTCCAGGCAGGATATATAACATACATATATAATTGTATTTAACTAACATGACTGTATTTTGGATGTTGAAAAAGAGTAACTACTGAGTTTCTTGCCGGTTCATCTCGATAGAATCTACATTCCGAACCGGTGGTAGCTTTACTTAATGTAATATAGTTTGTTAAATGATTCAAAAGTGCTTTTAAAAGCCTACTTGAATAAAGTGTATTTTGATTTTTATACCGTATACACGAATAGCCTTAGTAGTCACTTAAACGTATTACACAATAGTCCTTTAAAGTGTGACAAGACATGTCATCAACGACGTGACAATATGGTAGTTGTAAATGAAGAATATAAAACGGTCGTGGCGAGCGTGTTATTGAATTGATCAGAGCTACAAAGAACCAATTACGAGGGATGGCACGGACTACAAGGTCAATTGACAGTCCACTCGCCGGAGTGACTCATCCAGGATTTGGGATGTAAAATAAAATTACGGAAGGGTCTTGTAATTTAATTTTAGGCTTAAAATTTTATTCGTCGCGGATTACATCAATTCAAATTGGCAAAAAGGATTAAGTGCACATTATATTCTAAGAATCTTGTGACAGTGAATATTACTACGAAGTATTTCAATATATTATTTACATTTAAATCAATATGTAAATCCCAAACATCATCATCACAAACAGCAAACACTTCTTTCAAAAGTTACGAGATATTTGGGAATATAGTTATATCACTGTTCATTATATTTTTTTATTAATAAATACCTTTTTTCGATAAATAATTACTTACTTATAAACTAAAAATAAAATATAGGAAAAATAATTATATCAAATATAAGTACTAACATTTTTTTTACTAACACTTTTACATTTTTATATTGCGGCACTCGGAAAAATATTCCCTATTTTTAATTTTATAGTTTATTTATTTTTCTTCAACAAGAGTGATCAAGTACAAAAGATGAAAAAACAACATTACAATCTACGTCACAATTTAATTTATTTAGTACGTACGTTATAAACGTATTAATTGATTTGTATGGCACGATAATAAGTAAATTAATATTTATTTTCAGTAAAAGTCCTTCATATAGAAAGGTTATTTATAATAACCGAAACGTTGTTCTGACACAATGGTTTCATTTGATGAGCATCATCGGTTATAAGCACGCTCCATTGTCCATTGTGCCGCAAAGAATTCATTCAATTCCGCAAAGTTCGCTACGGATGTCGATACATCAAGCTATTGTTTACAGCGCTACGCGGTCTAGAGCATTATTATTTCATTTTTAGAAATATGTGGTAGATACAATTTATTAGTTTTCACATACACACATACATGCATACACATATCATGTGAAAATTTATAAAAAAATTTACTTCGCATTATAAATTAATTTAATTAATTAAGGTTTAGTTGCTTTTTCTTTCATTAAACATACAGTACTATACAATTATGTATAAAGTTACAATTAAAATTTATAAAAAACCTATTTCAAGAATGAAAAGAGAAAATATTTAAAAAACTAAACAGTCATATACAAATTGTTAAGGCAAACACACGCCGTACTTCATTATATCCAGGTCTAGTGTTATTCTCTCTAAGCAGTTAGTATAAGTAAGTATAGTCTTTGACGATAATAAGCCCCGGCTCTTGGATTAAATACCTACATTATTATTTTACAATTTATAGCCAAAACTTCCATTCGAATGTTAAGACATTTAAATGGAAGTTTTGGCTAAGGCTTTATTTTCACTAAGCACATAAGTCGAATCATAATTGATTAGACTTATGTCCTTAATGAAAATAAAACATTGCAAGCGTAAAGTTAATTATCCGTTTAATACTGTAAATATTCTAATAAATTGAAACGTTAATTTCAGAACCAGCCAATTTGCATGCATATATATTATATATATATTTTTAAAGCTGCATATTAGCACGTATACATTTTATTGCTTTGTTATTGAAGTTAATGTAACGTTTGTTTGTTTTAAACTTACAGCATTTCCAATTATACGATTAATCACGTAGCTCAGCGCGTTATTGAAATGTATGGTCACGTGTTCGCCCATATGCACATTCAAACATTTATATTTGTTATTATCTTAATATCGAGTAATTAATTTCCAAACGACTTATGAGTAAAAGAAACTGTTCGATATTTTATATCAAGAAGCTCTTATATTATTATAACAAGAAAGTATTGTCAACAAATGAAATATAATTTATTACGTTATTTTTCTATCATTTAATTAGAATATAAATTTATAATGAAACGAGCTATACAAATGAATATAATCCATATTGTGTACGGACATCAAAATTCTATAGAATCATAAATTATCATAAATACATAATTAAATGATTTTTTTATATATTTATAATAAAATTGAGGTAATCTCAATTTATAAATACAAAATAATAATTTACTTAGGTAATCTTTTTTTAATTTTATACCCTAATAAATATTTTTATCCTAATTACAATTGGCAACTATTATTAAACGTTGGGTACTATCATTATCGCGTATTAAAAACGCAACAAAAATTATCTATCTCGAATACACATGACCTTAAGTCAAGTAGCAATCAACTGTGGCACTCGATCTCCCGACCATCTAATAACTAATTATACTACTTAACTCTTGACCACAATTAAACGCTCCCATATTTTAATTTGACTTGTCTAATGCAGCGTAATTTTAAATTATTTAAATGATTTACCACGAAGAAATCAATCGTCATGAATTCACAACTAATTTAAGTTTCCTTCCGATCAATGTATTATATTCAATTATTTTATTATATTAATGTTATGCTGCATTAATTAAATATTAACAGTTTGTTTAAGTATCATATCATTTTATACTGATATATTGATTTAAATTACGCCAACAATAGAAAATATTATTCAACATAATAAGTAGTATTAATATCAGTAAATATATGATGACAATATTACTGCTTATGATAACTTTATTGGAAAATGAAATTTCAATAAAATAGTATAAATCAGCTACAGAATAATAATAATACAAATTCCCATAAAAGTAAATCAGGTACCTACCTACATAATTTAACCTATTTATTTCAAACTGGTCCTACACGTTAGGTTAGGTACCATTGTGTGCTTACTTGACATGTCATGAAAACCCCATTACCCGTGTCCCACATAACGCACAATTGAACCATTATGACAGCGAACCTGGCGCAACACATATTAGATCCGGGATTGTGAAGCTTTTCCAAATACGGATACAACGTTGGAAATAAGAACACGTCAATAGAAAAGTAGCTGCATAATCATCGGTCACCACATGAGTTGAGGAACTTAAACGAACCAAACCAGTCTTAATAGGTACTATACTCAACCGATAGCTTGACTCTACGATCGCTTGTTTTACTTCCAGTCACGCGCCAGTCTCCGATGAAACGGCTGTCGGCGCACAGTACGGCGCGCGCGCACTCGCCTTTCGAAACCACATATTTTCTAAAGCGTTACAAGTGTCGTGACTTTGTGAAACACCGATATTGTTTGTAAATATTAATTTTTATTATCTGCAGTGGCAATGTGTGACTAAATTTATTGTGAATTAGATTTATCTTGGATTGCGATTACATTTTTCGGGTAAGCGTTTTATTTATGTTGATTATGTATTTTTTTTAAATGGTACCACTACAAACCGTTAAGTTATAACGTTGGTTTGAATGTAGTTTAAGTTTATCGGGTACCGAAATGATAGCAAAAAATATAAAATTTATAAATGAACGAATTAATCAAAACTAAAGTATTTAATAACACATAAAAATATTCCTTGAATAAGCTCTTATTTCCTAAGATAAAAGATACGATACTACATAGTTTCCATTCTACTTATATTGATAGACATTATTTACTACATAAATTACATTCAATTCCAATTAGTGGAGTAGTGAAACGTAAATTCCATAATAAGCAATAAACAAGGACACATATGCTACTAAAGTACAAAACAATGCTTACACCTGATATGTCGTCATACCATGGCCATGACGATTTCCTATTGAAAAATCAATAAACGCATGTGCTTTACGTTTAACACATCGCTTACTTAATTGTCATTTTTGACTATGGGAAGTTATTTTAAATCTACATATGAATACACTAAATCACGTAAAAATTTTGGTAAACAACCGCTATTTCAAAACGTGTCAGCACATATATTGGACTCAATCAACCCTGATTATGAACTGCAGAAACAGTACATTCTTCGCAATCCTGTGCATCGAGAAGTACAAGCTACATCACCACAAATGGAGCACGAAAGTAACACAAAGCAAGTAATCAAGCACGAGCAAGGTATAAATCATACCGAAGGCGGTTGGCCTCGTGATGTTCATCTATATAACGAAGAACACATATTACGACATCGTCGTCGCATACAACACGAAGAAAACTATGTCCATTCAGTCTTAAACTTAAGACACTCTATGGAGCATTTTATCGATCAAAATAACGCAATTGATATGTATCAGGCATATTATTCTGATATGGAACCTCAAGCTCCAGTAGAGGAATATAAAGTTCAAATTGCTAACGTTTTCCGCGATCCTTTTCTTCGACCTATTTCAAGCATTGTGTGGACGAATGACAAAAAGTCTAAAGTTATAGCATCTTACTGCTATAAGACATATTCAATAGAACCAGATATAAATCAAAATAACATTTGTTATGTATGGGATGTCAATAGACAAACTACACCGATATACGAGTTTTCTCCTAATACTACTTGCTGGCAAGTCGTAAGTTCACCTGTAGAGTCAGATGTAATAGTCGCAGGACTCAGTATTGGCACAATCAATATTTTTGATATCCGGTCGGGACCTAAACCTATAACCAGCAGTTCCATATATCATTCTCATTTGGGGCCCATAACTGCGTTGCTTTACACGCATTCACGCACAAATACAGAATTTTTCACTGGTTCTCTTGATGGACAGTGCTTGTGGTGGGACAGAAGAAACATTTCTAATCCAATAGATCAGCTTTCAATGTCGGTTAGATACCCAGCTGATGAAGAGCCGAATTTAACTAACTCTGAAGGAATAAGTAGCCTTCAATTTGACAAGGGATTACCCACTAAATTCTTATGCGGTACCGAATCGGGATTGGTCATAAATGCGAATCGTATGGGACGAAGTCATTCGGAGATATTAACATCATATTGGGTGGCTCATACGGGGCCGGTAAGATCAGTACACCGTAGTCCGTGCACTCTAAGAATGTTTATAACATGTGGAGATTGGAACGTTAAAGTTTGGAGTGAAGAAGTTCGGTCAGCTCCTATTATTGTTACAAAACCTTACCAACATCAAATCACTGATGTTTCTTGGGCGCCACTTCGATACTCTTGTTATATGGTTGTAGCGGCTGACGGTGTATTTAATTACTGGGATCTTCTTAGAAAATATAAACAGCCGGTAGCCTCTCTTAATATATCAGATCATGGCCTTACTAAGGTAGCACCTCATCCAGAGGGCGAGTCGATAGCCGTTGGTGACAATTATGGATCATTATTTTTGTTGCATTTATCTGATAATATGATTTATCCAGGCGTCAATGATAAACAATTAATGCATCAAATATACGAACGTGAAACAAGAAGGGAACATATTTTAGATGCACGCTTGAGAGAAATACGATTAAAGGCGCGTATGGAACAGGAACCCTCAATTATATTTCCTGAAGAAACTACGGATACTGAAAATCTTGAAGCAGAAGAGGAACTTTATTTTAAGATTGTAAAGGAAGAGATAAGTATTACGGATGGAGTATTTCCCACGGCAAACTTCTCTGCCATTTAATAAATATGTATATCGCAGATTTTTTTATTAAATATTATTTAGTAACAAATATATTCAGTACTCAATTACGATAACCAAACTTCTACAAATTTAAACCTTCAATTAAGATTTTATTTTTTCGTATGTAATTAATTACTAAAATATTAAGAAATAAAAATATTTTCAAAAAAACGATTCGACGCTAACAACACATAATTTACTCTGTGACATCTTTAAAGGCAATTATTTATAATGTTAATTATAAATCTGGAAATCTGGCAGCCCGCATGTGTTCCAACAGAACATCCGGTCTTTCGGAAGAGGGTTTAAAATATATACACCGATATTAAACGAGGGTTAGAAAATAAAATGTTTTTATTCGGTAACTTCAATCTATTAACTGTACAACTAAAACTACAAATTTTATTTAAATACAGACAAAACTTTTATAATAATTCGGTGACGAGTTCTGATTACTTTGATTTTAAGATTTAATAAATAATTTAAATCGAATTTATTTGCTATTTAAACTACTATATATTGGAATTACATCATAAAATATTTTGTTTATACTAGCGGCTAGGAGTACTAGTTTGTGTGAACACAAAGTGCGTCACGGCAACTTTCACCGGAGCCGCTGAACTTGCGACGCACGAGCTCTGTGAGCGAACCAATTTTCTTCCGCTTACATGTCTGCTTCCCTGCTTATATTTTTACCCACACTTCTTCAAGACTATTACTTTTTAGTCACAAATCACAATCAAGTTAATTTAAGTTGAGTTGAGTACTCTTGCTGAAGTCATTCCTTACTATAATGATATCAAACTCCATGAAATCAGAAAATCATTATGTTATTATGAATAACATAATATTATATTTAAATATGAATATGAAAATATGTTATATAATTCTCCAAAATAATCGATTATATTTAGTTTTATCTTCACTTTTTACGTTCAATGATTATTCTGTTAGACTTAAAAACACAATGTTTTTTTTTATTGTGTGCTACATCAGAAAAATAATAAGACGAACAAAAATTAATTCAAGACACAATTCATTTTTGATAAAATTATACCTTACCGCTGTAAACATTTATAGAAATAAAAAACGCATAAATTATTTTTTCATTATTGTCTGGCTTTATTTTATCTATTTTCTTAGTTAACATTTATTAAAAAAGTGGTCATTACAGCAAATAGCCATTAGTAATTCGAAGTATTCACCATTCCGTCAATGTTCCGACAACCATGGGAACGAAAATGTTATTAATCTTTCAAACCAGAATAGAGCAATACAAAGTATTCCTAGTAGGTGCTTAGACGGTAGAATAAATTATTTGTGGGTAGAACCTACCCAGACGGGATAGCAAAAAGACCTATCACCAAGTTAAAGCGATGTAAGGTATGATTGTTTAAGAATTATGAATTTAATGAATAAAAGCCATCAAATAAATTTGACTGAGATTCAGCATAGCAATAGTAATATGACATTATATTGGGTGTATGTACGTAGGCTTATATCTATAATATTAATAATTTCGTCCAAGTCTAGTATAGACCCGATCGAAACCTGTCCACAATTATAAATCGGTAAAAAAATATTACTTTTTAGTCAACAATATATATCCGCAAAATTCGTAAAATCGAGATATTTCGAGATATATTAAATCCATTAAAATCCAATCACATGAGTTCAACGAGCGGTCATGTTTGACGTTTACGGGTGCGTTAAATAATATGATAAATAAAGGATAAGCCGTATTTGTTTAGTTTTATTTATTTTACCCGAGGGAAGCCCTGTGTACATCTAGTTTAATAATATTTTTAACAACAAACAATCCGTTCAAGCAACTTCTAATATTATATATATTTAATTATACATACATAATTGATTCTGCTGTGCGCAATTAATGTGGAATGTCATGTTCGCTACTGGTCTATTGCTATGTAGGTTAATGTATAGCACACGCTTAGTAGAACTAGATTTTTATTAAATTACATAATTATAAATACAATGTAACATTTACTTTACTTTTACACTTTATATACATACGTGTACACATTCATACTCCCACATACAAACACACACATACATATATTTATATACAATATATCCCTATATACTACTTGATATAACGAAAATAAGCCCCACATGTTATATTTTGGTAGCCTTAATAAAAACCGAGCAGTATGACTGATATACAAAAGTGTTAATCTGACTATGAATAATATTAAAGGAACACCACCCTGTACCCAAATTAATGACCACACAATCATTAAAACTTTAAGGTAGAGCAGTATTAATGTGAAGTATTAAACCATATTTGAGAATATATTCGTAAATTCATCTAAAAATATACATTAATTAAAGCAACGTTTTAAATCACTTAATCTGAAGTAGATTCAAGAACTTGAGACTAAGTTCTAACTATAAATATACCAAGTGTAATAATCAAAACATCTGATACGTACTTGCTAAGGCTAAAGTCGTGTGGGAACATTGTACTTTAATAATACACTATGACTCACTTTATGGAATACTATAAAATTTAAATAAAGACCCATCTTAAATGTGTTATTAACATACTCAACTGTACTTGACTGCATCTTTAGAATTTAAAAGAAATACATATATTCTTCTTTGTTAGTAAATAAGATTACAAATAATTTCTTGTTTAGTTAGCAATAGTTTATTATAATTAAATGTTTTTCTGTTCATGTGTCCAAGGTCCTCTTGTATCTGATCTGCTACCAATAAAGTGCTCCATACAACGGTCATAAATATCGTCCGAACAATGTTTTATATATATTTCACAAAGGATTTAAGATTCTTTCTACCTTATAGACAATGCAAATGGTTTCGATTGTATTTGCAAACTGCAACTTAAAAATTCCAAGAATATGTTTTATTCAAGCATAAGACATCATATTTTCGTTTGCTGTTACAATATAGGTCGGAATATACTTGTAATCTATACTATTATTATAAATGTTAAAGTAACTCTGTGTATGTCTGTCGCTCTTTCGCAACCAAACCAATAAACCGTTTTTGATGAAATTTGGTATGAAGCAAACTTGAACTCCAAGGAAGGACATAGGCTACTTTTTTGACTAAAACATGACAACCAACCCCCTAAAATGCAAGCGAAGCCGCGGTCGACCACTAGTAATAAACATTATATATCAATTTGTACGATCAGCATTTAAAATACTATCCAAACTATTTTTAGGTTTTGTATTATTTATTAATGTTCTATTTACAAAAAATACAACACCTTCCATGACTATACACCTTCTTTTCCCAAAGCTTGTCCATGAATATTTGGGTTCGGCGAATCAAAGGTTGTATATATGTATATTTATAATAAAAAAATCATTAATAGACATTTTGTACTGTATATGAAACCTAAATAGATGAAGTTATAACACATTTTATTATTATTTCTTATTATTAATATATATATATTTTATACTAAGAGTAGTTTAACCGTTTGTTCTCGGTAAAATCTACATTCCAAAACGGTAATATGCTTGCTTTTGATTATTAAAATGACTTATATTTTAATTTTTAATTGTATTAAATTTCTGTCAAACGAGCCGCTTTTGTGTCAAAGTACCAACAACGCTTATTAAAGTTATCTTTATAATTTTTAATATTCATACTTAATAATTAAATATGTATAAAAAGTTGATTTAATCATTAGGTACATAGAATAAATTAATATCACCTGATCGTGTGCATAAGAAATTAAAATGGCAGAGCTATTAATTGCCGGTGACACACTTTCGATTCTATAATAACAGCGGTTCGCTCGTATTACCATAAACGATAGTTTTTTTTTCGCCTTAGCTCTTACTACCCATAGACGTATTTTATCGGATAATCTAGTTTATGCGCCTATTTGTAAAGAATTTGTCGCTATACTTAACTATGCAATGTACATCGATATCGTTTAGATTTACTTTTGTTTATATAATGCAGCTTTAAAATAATAATATATAATACAGGCTTTTTATTGATTTCGTCATATTTTAAATCAATTTCAACGTTTTCACTCATACAGATGCATTACATAATTTAAAACTTAGGAAATAATAATTACAACTTTCAATAATTCTGTTTGATATAACATTTGCGAATGTAACTTGATACAAACTGGTTATGTTAACTATAGATAGATTACAAGTTGAGATAAGATTTTTGCATCATGAAATAGCTCTTTGCATATAAATGGTTACTGTTAAAATACATTAACTTACCGTGTGACGAAAGTAAGCGACAATAAGATACGTAATGTATTTATTTGTATTATGTATGTTGATTATGATGAAGTGACGCTTTGTTGTCATTATAAGCTTGATATAACAATGGCGAAAACATGCTAAGTAAACTGCGTGGGTATGTGAAGCTACTAGACATGCGACGAATGCCAATGTCAACTGATTTGCAAACCGGTCCTTACTGTTACACCAAAACAGTTTGACCCACATCACGTCTTTATTATAATAATTTTAATAAGTCACGAAATCCTTTCAAACAAATATGACGTGACCACAAATTAGCTCGACCCGAACAGGCATGGTGAATGACGTTAATGATTCTGTCACTTTAAAATTCAAATTAAAAGAGCTTTGGTTCATTGAATGCTGCTTTTGATAATTGTTTTCTGATGCTATTTAGATAGTAAAATACTTAATAAAACCGTAGTAAAGCTAGTAAAATATAATAAAATATAGTATACTTATAATTTTATTAAAGTATATACATTATACACCCTATGACTGATAGGTTAGTTTAAAAAAAACTTGAACCCACTTAAACCGCTTACTACAGATGACTCAGGCTACGAACTCCTGCGGAATACTTAACGTATTAATAGATTTCATTTCAGATTTTATTGCCAAAGCGTATGCTTATGCTTAAGCTTACATTAAATAAGTATTTATAGATACCGTCCGTATTGACAAAAAATAAATAAAAGCAATAAAATATAGGGTATTTGAAAAGTACAAACCAGACTTAAAAAATATTAAAAATAATAATAGTATTTGTTTACCGAAGCTTAGACATTTAAATCGAAGCACTGAAAGTCAGTACATAATGTTGATCTATTTATTTACGATGGATGGATTTATCCACATTAAATTAATTGCTATCGTCGTGTATGAGTAAGTGACGCTTGTGCTTACAGGATGTCTCTGTGTGCGTGAGACGTAATAACAAAGCATATTTTTATTGTAAAATAATATATAATAAAAAAGAACAACTTACAATTCGTTGACTTTCAAGCAGGATATAAAAATATTTGTAAATAATTATTAAAGGTTTAATTGACTTATATTGTAATTTTTCAAAAAAAACTAGGAACTATTTTGTCGGTTCTTTACAGTAAAATCCACAAATCGACCCGGTGATAGCTCTACGTTCATTTAGTATTATGATTATATTCTAAAGTGCTTCATAGTCTTGAATAAGATTTCTTTGTTCCAGTAATACCATGAGGCGCGCAATGCGATGAACCAGGTGGTGGTGGCGTTGGCGTTGCTCGTGACGGCGACGCGCGCGCAGCTCCGGCCGGCCGACGCGCCGCCTGCCATTAATGATACACGTGAGTGAGTCCCGGTATTTTCTACTCTTTGAAAATTTTCAAAACTTAACCCCTTCTTGTCACCGTCATTTTTTTCTTTCATGGTACAAACGAACAAAAAGGCAAGTGCCTTAATGTTGATTAGTTTTACGATTTCAGTTGATGTAGTTGCTAGAACCATTTGAAATTTCGTAAATTTGTTTGGTAGAAGATCTTTGCGCGGGCTCGTTTGAGTGGGTACCATAAATTCCTATCCTATCCCTGTATCCTACTTATAAACATCAGCAGATTTAATTGCTGTATTCTGATTGAACGTGTGAGTAAAGGAGTGTACTATCAGAGGACAAACACAAGAAAGAAAATATTAGATGTCATTGTTATCAGCGTTATGTAATAAGCAGTAGTGTAACCACTTCTTTAGAGCCAGTGTCTATAGTTGAAGAGTGAACCCCATGCTCATCTGTCGCCCTAAATTCATTAAAAGTACAAATATATACTCGTATATTAGTTTGTGAGGAAAGGAAAGAGATGCTATTGTTACGTACTTTTTTTCAGGATAAAAAGAAACCTGTATGCTATTCAAAACTATATATATAATGAATCTCGGTGCCAAATTTCATTCAGATCAGTTCAGCCGTTCTGGCGCGATTCAGCTACAAGCCATCCATCCAAACTTTTATAATATTAGTAAGATCGATAGAAGATAGAGTGCTCTCCACGTTCAAAATACTTTACAATAAAGAGTTGCACATTTATTCTAATTTAATTTAATTCTTACATAAAACATTTTTATTTATACACAGCTTCTATAATACACTTATTATTGTTAAAGCAGATTCTTCCTACTTGTTCAGGAATTTTATTAGACTGTGATGTTCAATTTACTCAATTATTGGACTTCGATCGACTTGTCTGTTAAATCACTCGTAAACGTATATCGTTATATTTTTTCCTCAACCATTTTTATTCTTTATTTCTTCAGGCAATATGTGTACAGAATACAACACCAAGGAATATACTGAACATCATATCGCCATCTCTATCTATCCCATAAAGGTGAACCCAAAAGTGTGAGGGTGATAGATATATTATTGAATACTTCATATTGTTTCCTTGTTTCAAATCTGTTGTTATAGGTTACAAGAAGTCTACTTTCAACGCACATATTGTACAAGGCTTGCGACTCTAGTCGTTTACCTTAATGTTAAATAATATGTTATTTATTTTATCTTTATGACATCACATGATATATACGAGACAAGTCAAAGAGATCCTTCGCTTTTCAGATATCCATGAATGCATTTAAAATTTACAATATAAATTAAACTTATCGTACATATATGATGAAATCACATCAATTGAAGTAAATTAAAATTGCACCTAACATAAAAAATAATCATAAAACTATGTTGTATGTTGTGTAATATAGGTACGAACGACATAAATAAACAAATTATAAATTAAGAAGAGAAAATTACTTATTGTCGTATAATTTCATTAAAATTATATAATTTATATTTTATTATGTGTCAATATAAATTATAGAGATTCAGATTTTGATATTTTATCTATAAATACTTAACACACACTTTCATACATACACACACACTTGTATACTTAGGTCGTATTTATACTATCAATAATTAAAAATCATTAAGACTCAAAATGTGAATGCGTTTTATAAAATCATTTAATCGTTCAATTCAATAGGAACACGTTCAAACATTGACACAATGATGCATAGCGAAATGTATATAAAATACAGTGGCTCACTATTCGATCGGTCAGTCCCGTTAATTGAACGCCACACTAATCGCATATTGCACGCGCTTTCCCTTTGGAAAGTGCTTAAAATGATTATTTGTTGCGCAATATGAATATTTAATAT
This sequence comes from Vanessa tameamea, assembly GCF_037043105.1. Classification (NCBI taxonomy): domain Eukaryota; kingdom Metazoa; phylum Arthropoda; class Insecta; order Lepidoptera; family Nymphalidae; genus Vanessa; species Vanessa tameamea. The sequence continues at coordinate 7,003,030 of NC_087317.1, forward strand.
ACTAACGAAAATAATAACATTAAATTACTGCAAATAGAAGAAAATAATTTTAATAACTGTGTATTATTTATTTACGAAAATAGAATACAGCCGTGAGATTAAGATCGGAATAAGATTTTTTCCTGTTAAGAATCATCTCGCAATACTATCTTAAATTTAATGTATTTACAACCAATACGGTGACAGAAAATCAAATCATAATCTCAATAATTCCCAAAGGGCATCCGCTCGTACCTAAGAGTTTGAAGAGTCTGAAAATCGTTTCAGCATACACCATTCAAATTCCAACGAAGAAACGAATGATGTAATTGATAGTTTCTATTGATTAGCTTCTAATTATTATATTTAATAATATTCTTATTAATTAATAAAAACGAGTTTAGTTTTTAATTAATACATTGCATAATAATATATAGTAACGTTTGTTGTAACACATATCTTTACCAGTAAAATCGATGTCGATGTCGAGAACAATCGTAAATTCGTAAAATAAAAAGTTAAGTCTTATATTACTTTACAGTTGAGTTATTATTTACAGTATGCAAACATATTGTATATTTCCTACGTATGCATATACACTACGAGTACATACATTTATAAACGGCCAATATTCTCTTAAATAACTAAAAGACACAAATTTTAAATATTAGTAACAGTTGCTTACCAGCAGCAGGTACGAAGTTAACAATAACGGTATACGAAAAAATGTGCGATCAAAGTTGGTCAAACGGAATTTAAAAAAAGAACACGCCGTACCGTTTAGAATCAGAATTGTCTAATTTAACGATAAATGATCAACTTGTAGTAGTAACTTAATGAGTGCTATGAGGGAAACTATTAAAGAACATTGGTATACATATGTAACATGATTACATACATGAGCCGTGTATGTAATATAAATAAACAGAACTGTATCTAATAGAGTAACCGAGACTATTATTTTACTCAAAAACTATATAGTAATATTTATTGTAACACCTATATTTTATTTCAAATCGCTAGACACTTTATCAATGATTATTTGTTCATGTGTTACTCATAACCGAATGTGTCAATTTGATTTTTTTTTTTTTTTATCTTCCTGTCAAATAATATATAACATTGATATCGACTGTAAGCAAGCAGAGCTAAATAAACGAACACAGGCGAAATGATTTTTATATAAAATCATCCTCATCAAACCTCTCCAATTTCAGGATGCGGTGCAGAGTGCGTGCGTTGCGCTGCGGATGGGTGCGTCAAGTGCGCCCGTCTACTCGTCTGGCCGGGGGGCTCGTGTGCGCACGACTGCCCCGCCGGCACACGCGAGTCCTGGGCTCACGATGAGCATCTCATGGGCCGCGTGTGCTATCCTGCCCATACTTATAATGAAGTCAGTGAGATAAAATATTTTTTTTTTATTTAATAGCACTCACCGCACTGTATATGTATATTCCAAAAATATCTTGCATTTAAATTCATCATCATTTAAACATTTCCCCAACCAACATGCTGCCCTAAATTTTAATAATAAGCCTTTAAATTAACAGTTTTTAATTACCTTAAAAACATTTCATTTAAAATAATTATTTAAATTTCCTTAATTATTATACATAGTTTCAAAACGATAATTTAAATTATTTCAAAATTAAAAATTGCAACACAACGAACTACGAATATAGGGTATTATTTCAAGCTTTAAGTGTCATATAAAAAAATTCAAACATCATTTTCTATGAAACAGTAAATGGAGTGTCATTAAATGAAAGAGTAACTATTCAGTAGAGGAGCACTTTAAGCCGTAATATCACCTCGGAAAAGTAAGATTACAACATCACTAGTTCATTTAGGTTACAAGCGCATGCAGCGTATGAGATAATTTGAAATGCAAATGCCGCATGGGAATAAAAACTACATATAAAACAGACGTATGAGAACTAAAATAGGTCACAAGTTCGGTGAGCAAATAAACGTCTCATATACATACTTACCTTGCTTTGATGCGCTACGAATGAAGCAACATTCGATTAATCAAAGTTAGGAAACCGTAATGAAAAACAGTCTCCATTTGTTCACATTTACATAATCCGATAGTAGTTAACTATAAATATGTCGATTAATTCACAATAAACCTCTTTAGAGATGGATTTTTTGTTACATTATGTCATTGAAAGTACTCACTCATTTTCTAGTATTCAAAGGCATGTGGTGCGTATAAAATACAATTTGATTTAATTTAATTTATTTTTATTTTGTTTGATGATTAAAAATACAGACAACAATTATAACATACAATTGATACATGTCGTATTTATTAATCTTAAGGTTTCTAAAATTCTTATCAATATACAATCTTTATGTTTGTAATTTGTTTTTTGTCTATAGGATTATTTACTTTTATGCATATATTCGTAAATTATGTGTATTAAGTTCAATCATCAAATTAAATATGTAAATTGTCAGCAATTAATAATGTATGTAGATATATATTTTTACTAATTTATAATGGTCTCTTTAATGCAGGTGCTGGTAGGCGGCGCGTGCGGTGCAATCATATGCATAGGTTTAATTGCTGCTATAGCCGCGTATGCCCGATGTCGCAGCAGTGCACGAACGCAGGCTCAACCTTTACCACAACCAAACCAGGATGATGACGCACAGCTCCGAGAATTTCACAAACAACTTGATTGTTTAAGAGTAAGTACTATGAAACAAATCTACTAATGCCAAAGTATTTATGTGAAATTGTAAGTAATTAATTTTGAAAAGAATAGTTATCACGCGAACTTTTCCATATTTATATAAAAAAAACAACTGATCAGCCTTTTGGTCTACTGCAGACTTGAGTAGACCCACAGTATCTGAGGAGTATTATAAGAGCCAACTAATATCTATACCATCAGCATCATAGTGCTTCAAACCGATATGTTAGGAAGAACTAATAATCAACTAAAGCACTTCCAAGAAAAGTTGTCGTCTAAAATTTGACTGGCTGTTAAAGTTTACCAAATTCCCTTTTTTTTGTGCACTGTTATCCATTACACGGTGTCAACGTCAACATACCTAGAATTCGTAAAAAATAACAATCATATTGCTTTCCAATTGCAATAAAATTAAATAGAAATAGCTACATGTAAATTATGTATACATACGTTAATATTCATAGAATATATTCAGTATCCGATGATTATTCGGTTTTCCACATTAATAACATACGACTAGAAAATAACGCTGCCGTAGCCGTGCCGCCCCGTTGAAGCGTGAATGAGCCCTAACGTACCGTAAAAACAACATGCTTATATTCACGAGCGACAGTGATATGATACCCTGTTACTTTCGAAAGTTATAAAAGGAGATCTTGCCTCACACCACTCTCACTGTCGATGTCGTCTAAACCAGTTGTGTTTGCAAATCACATACATAGTCACTCGCACGTGTCTAACGTAGGTATCCTTATTGTATACTCGTATATATGGAGTTCAGTTGATGAAACGCTTTTGTTATTAAAAAGCATCAATTACCTCGATTCATTCTTAGAACTATTTATTAAATAAACGCAAACTTTATAGTTTCGAAGCGATGTTTAATTTTCCAGTTATTTGCTATTAAATTAATTTGGTATATAAACTGAGTTGATGTTAGGTAACTCAGCACTGAATCTAATTACGAAATTTGGAAACAGGGCATGTCGGCTACGGATTTAAAAACTCGTATACGCGATGAGACTTCTTCCGGCATTTGCAGCGAAATCGAGATTGCTTTTTGGTTGCTTACAAAATTATATGAAATCGTTGGCTGTGTTGTAACAACGATATCTACTTCATAATTATAGTAATATGATCTATGTCTTTATAACAGCATTCTTATATAATTTAAATAAAAAATATTTATAATTATAATTTATTATATTGAAATTTGCTTAGCTCAAGGTACTTCTGCGATAAACAAAAAAAAATAAAAAAAATCCGACATCTAATTTGAATCAGTAAACCTTCCGTATAAAATTCTTCTACTTCAAAAGTTTTAGTTAGCTCTTAGCTCTTAAGACATTATCAACGTGAATCAGTTTACTTTATGTAAATTAGCTTTTGCTTAGACTCTGCTACTTAGCCATATGAAGTAGAAATTTTAGATAACGAAATTTACGACGTATTTTCTCATAAAATAAGCTATTTTTGTTGCAGCCACATGCATACACTTTGCTGGCAATATTGAATCATACAAGGAATCAAGTCCGAGAACTCTATCAGCTTGGCAACAATGACGCTGCAATGGCTTATAGGTAATTTTAATGACATATTTATTTACTATTTGTTAAGCAAATCTAAACAAATACATTATTAATCTATTTCAAATTCAAGTTACTTATGATTCTGTTATATTTTGAAAGAAATATTACCACATAATTTAAATAACTACTGTAATTAACCTCAAAACTCGCTTACCTATTACATGTGTGCCAATTTTCTTAACTTCTTGGTTGAATTATTTTCAAATAATTACAGTATGATAATAGTGTTTTTATTTCAAAATCTAGTTGTGTGCTGAGCGACCTAGCGAAGCTGCTGATTCTTCTGAACAAACAACAGGTGCCCGTGGTCCCGGATGAATGGCAAAGGCTAGCCAGTTGGGCTGAACGGTATTTATCCAGCGATCACAACAACAACAAATTATTATTAAGTGTATTAAATGAAGGGAAAAATTACAGTTATGATAAATATAATCGATATAATTGGCGGTTTTACTAATTTACCAAGAATAGCCTCCTAATTTGTCATCCTTACTCCTTATCGTTTGAGGAAAAACTTTTTCATGCAAATCCATCAAATACTAACAAAATAGTTAAAAAGCTGGCAAGCGTTTGATATATTTAATTTACTCACGTTTCTTCTAATACGTTATTTCATAAAAATATTACTCAATATTAAGAACGTAGGTTTTAACCGTTTCATTTTTCTTCGTTTCCATCATATATCAGTACAAAGGTAGTCATTATCAAATCTTATTCGAAGGACTCTCAATTGACAAGGTGTCAGTCCTTAATTTATTATTTTATTTACATTAGCAGCCTGTAAATTTCCCACTGCTGGGCTAAGGCCTCCTCTCCCTTGAGGAGAAGGTTTGGAGCATATTCCACCACGCTGCTCCAATGCGGGTTGGTGGAATACACATGTGGCAGAATTTGGTTGAAGTTAGACATATGCAGGTTTCCTCGCGATGTTTTCCTTCACCGCCGAGAACGAAATGAATTATAAACACAAATTAAGCACATGAAAAATCAGTGCTGCCTGCCTGGGTTTGAACCCGAAATCATCGGTTAAGATGCACGCGTTTTAACCACTGGGCCATTTCGGTCATAATTTATGTTAGCGTACAATTATCGCTATTAATAATATCTGCCACAAACGAATTATATTAAAAATTTCCTATGTTAAATGTCGGTGATATATACTTACAAAACTTTACATACAAAAACTATTAATGTTACTTTTTTCAGAATACTAAAACGCTATCGTCGAGTAGGCTTGAGCCAACAGCAGAAAGAACAATTGGTGAACTTCCTACCATCCCCACCGAGTCAAGGATCCGATTCCGAAACAACTCAACAATCTTTCACCACCTTTAAACCACCGTCATACTCACCGTCTTCGTATGAAAGCCACATACTAGACAAAGATTTAGAAAACCAGTGTGAATGGAGTGATGTGGGAAGACCCCCTAGCTACTCCCAAATAGAGAGAGAAAGCGAAACTATCGTCCTCTCCGATCCCTGGGAGAGGCGCCCGATAGTTAGACGGGAAAGTGTATGGCTAGAGGATGAACTCTTCGAAATGACAAGGCGTCCTCAAGACGAACTTACCACGGAACTGTAAACTTAGTTTATACTACGCAAATGCGACAAGTACAAATCTCACTAGAATATTCTTTTAATTTAATTACACAAACTATAGAATAGAAGATAATAGAATGAGGTGCTTTTGTTTTGAAAATAAGAAGTGCACCAACCCTAAATAAATTAATATAGCACCACTGAATTATCTATATTGTTTAGAAAAATATATTAACCATGGAAAAAAAGTATCGGAAATAATTAAAATGGCGAATGCGAATACATCGTCAAAAAAGTCTTCATTGCATCTATTTTTTTCTTCTATTATTGGTTTAATAAATAATTAAGGCACAACCAAAGTAGGTAGTTATAAAATAGGAGTCTAGTCTGTTTTGAAATTTTTTTTTTTTTTTATTTTTCTCATAAAAAGAAGTAACGTCCTAATAATTCCCACTCATATATAAACAGAAAATGAGTATAAACATTCTATATAAACACATATTTTTACAATTGCTTAATTGAAAATACAACTGTTATTAAACAAATCACCAGAACTTGAGATTTCAACCGTTGTTGTTATATTATTACATAGCTTTAATCTGCTATATTTTAAACCACCGCACGATGTTATGACGTAGGTAATATTCAAGCAAATGTTGAATATTATTAAAATAACAATGAAAAAAGAGCATTAAGTATTGTTAAAATAGCTTATAGCTTACTGCATGTTTACTAAAAACACCTACATAATAATATTTACTTCTATTTATAACTTTGGTTAGCAAAAATCCTTGAAAATTTATTTATTCAAAATCGATCTTTGAAATCATAAGCACAATTAATTTAAAATTAAAATGAAGTAAAAATAAATAAAAGGTTGAATACAACGACTTAGTGTTAGATATAATCTATGTAAAATGTTTAATGTTGATATGTTTGTGAAGTTTCATGTTTGTTAATAAAAAAATGAGTGTACTGTTTTTATACATTGTGTACCCTTATTTTGATTGTTTATAATTTTGCTTTAAACTAAATGAACTCTATAACAAAAATAACAGGCAGGTAATTACTCAGGAATAAATAAATTAGAATTTATTACAGAAATGCCTTCTGTTAGATAGCTTATTGAATTAGGTTTTAAAAAGTAACAATATACTTTCTGATATCTGACGAATGGATGAACTGGACAAACCCTCGCATTTTGTAATACATATAATAATTTCTATAAGAATATATGAATCTCAATTCCATTACTACTGCAAACAACCCTACTTCAGGTCACTGGTAGCAGGTTTTATTTCCGATCAAAACAAATATTTGTTGTGACTATGGGTAAAAAATGTTTAAGATATTGTGTAGACACTTACTTTAAGTGTCAGTTTTGGATACCAGTATATCTAATAAATGTTTTTGGCCCTTAAATTTAAAAGTTCAAATCTTAAAATTATTTCGGATTTAGAAATATACCTCTGTGGCTATAATAGCTTGTAAGAACGTACATCCAGCCTTATCAGAAGACCAATGCCAAATGAACAATATGTAAAGACTACTTAGGTACTCATAACGTGGCCCAGTATATTCAGCCCAATGTCAGTTATGCATTTGTACATTATTTTATAAATTACAAATCAATAAATCATGGTAAGTAGAACTCTTGTCGATGTAGGATCGGTGGGTTTTTTAATATTTTATTTGTTACAGTATACCTAAAACCCATACTAATATTAGGTCTATGGGAATCAGTGTTGATTGAAATATCTATTTTAGTTGAACTATGCACTCAATACTTAAATCGGTCTGGATCCGCTTAAGCAACCGTTTTACCTATCCTATAATGATTTGAAAACATATATTTTTTAATGATTACAATAATGTATGGCACGGTATTGGCAACCGCAAAAATACATAGAAAATTATTAAAACATTGAAATTCGTCCTAAAATTATTGGAAAATTCGAACTTTACAGCTGTACAAATAGGATGCGCATAAGAAAACGCAACCTATCCAGCAGTCAGACAGACCGCATTCCCATCAAGCTACAATAAGAATTTAAATATATAAAATCCTAAAAATATTTTTTTCAAATTTTACAATTTATTTTTCCATTACTATTACATAGGATAAAACAAAGTCGCTTACCGCTGTCTGTCCCTATGTATGCTTAGATCTGTAAAATTACACAACGGATTTTAATGCGGTAGAGTGATTCAAGAGAAAGGTTTATATGTATAATACATGCAAAATATAGTAGAGTAAAACTGATAATTTTAGAAGTTTCTAAAGTGATGTCGTTAATAAACACATTTTTTTGCGCTTACATTGCAAACGCTGGCTGAACCCTAAGAGATAAATCAAAATAATGTACTACAGTTTTGTACATCTTACAAAAGTTCTTCAAAAAAATCCGTGGTGGCATATATCTGTCTCTTAGGGATAACCCATTATAACCATTTTTTATATTTTTCTTTTTACTAGAAATAATGGCTTATTTTCGAAGCTCTTTCAAGCAATATAGCATTAATCCTTATTCAATTAAGTATATTAAATACATACAGTCTATTTTTTTAACATTTAATATCAATATGACTCTTTACAGCATGTAATTTAAAAGAAGATACTACAGATTTAAATTTAAAACGCAGGGACATCGCGGTTTGTATTGTCTATCGACTGAAAAACTGTGAACGTTGTAAAACATTCTGTAGTATATTTATTATCAGCATTGCACTCGTGCGACGCCGGGGCGGATCGCTAGTTTATAATAAAAACAACTACTTACTATCCGTCCCAACAGTTCCGTAGCGACTGGCGGTTAATCTCAAGGTCTTCACAGACGTGCTCTTCGTGCTGTTGTTATATCATATTATTTATAATTTGAACTATGTTATTCTAATGTGCCTATATTTTATTGCCAGACACCAACACAATCTGAGTTTTTGGATTACAAATAATTTATGTCGAAAAGTTTGCATTAAACTCACGACGACTTCTTCATTGACTTCGAGTTTGTCTTTGAAGAGTGCAGGGGACATTACAACGCAAAAGTTTATGTAAAAACACAGGATGGTATCTCTATTCTATAAGTCTCATAATCAATTCATCAGACTGCTAGATGCATTCTTCTTGACAGAGAATCGACTTTTATAAGATCTAAATCTGGGATATTATTTTCTTGTAGCCGCTAAAAGCTTCGTCTCGACCAAAGAAAAATAGGTTTTTTTTGTGTTTTTAACATGCAATAAAAACAATGTTCATTATATTATGTTTAGTTAGTCATATTTGGTGACTCTGAATATTTTAAAAAGTTACAAACATTTATTCCATAAAATACAGTCAGTATCTAGATAAATAATATTATTTACAAAATAATGGATTATCTTGTCAAGTAGGTAATGCTTAGAATGATTTATTACCCTGTATAACGCAAAATGTCAAATATTTTAAAACGTCAGTCGTCTTTTAACTCACCATCAGATCAGACTGTCAGGCATCAGTAGTTGTCAAAAATATATAGGCGAAAGAAGTGTTTGTATTTCTAAAAATGTTGACCGAGTTATGTATTCTTTTTTTTGATTAGTTAAGGTGAAAGAATGATTAGTATTTGTTATATGATACAAATGAATATTACGTTTATAAATATTATATACACGAACGTTGTTATCGGTAGAACATACCTAATATAAAAATTATAATTGGTAAGTAGCGCATCTCACAATAACGGTTAAAAAATGTCAAAAAATACGGAATGTTCAGTTAATTTTGGGTCAATAACAATAGAGGAATAATTAAAAAAGATTGAATATGTTATAAAATGTCAAGTAAAAATTGTTACTTTTTAAATCACTGGCTTTGTACATTGGTTATTTTTACTTATCGAAAGTAATCGAATTAAATGAGCTTAAAATAAATTAATGAACAATAAGGATATACTGCTCAACTGTATAGCTTCAATAAACCACACATGCATTGTTTCAGGGTAGGGAAAATTAAAAGTATCAAATAAATAAAAGTTTCATCCAACATGAAACACTTGGCAGCTTGGTAAGTCTAATTATAATACTAATATTGCATGTATTAATGAACCTGACTATCTACCCAAATAATTACTAAAAAAAAGCATATTATTCTGAGTACCCATCTTAATTTTATAAAGTTTATTATAGTTTATAAGAAAAAAAACAACAGTCTATTTTATAGTAACATGTGATTGTTTAAGTAAGTTAATTTCTTATATAACAACCAATGTATTGTACATATTATTTTCTATAATAATATGCTATTTATATAATTACTATAAATTTAAATAATTACTTTATGTCAGTACCAGACTATCTATATTTAGGAATGAATATAGTTTTGTTTGCTTTATAAATAGAATAAGCCTTTTTGCCAAGTTGTAAATACTATTCTATTAGATCCTTTCTGTTATTTAAATATTTTCAAACATGACTCTTACATTTCAATAAATAGCTTTATTACAAATGTAACTAAGTGCATATATAACTTTGTATAAGGTATTTTTGGTTTATACATGTTAAGGTTTTAATAAAAATAATTCCTATGTAATAAATTAAATAATCTTTTTATTCAAATTAAAATGTAATCAATGAAATTAACTCTTGTTCTTTATTATAAATACAACACCAATATACTTTAAAACCTTATCAAAGTTGTGTTGTGTTTAGTATAAATTACATCATGTAAAAACTCTTTATTAAGGTATCAAAAGAAAATTAGTTCATATGACAAAGAAGAATGGGAGACAATGGTGGAACAGCTGTTGATGCGAGGCACATATCGTCGCCGTATAGTTGATTTTTCATCACATGCAAGATCTTACCTAATAGATGTGGACTTAGTCCGAGGTACAATATCAATTTTAAAACATTTAAGGGTATCATTCTGTTAGATACTTAAATCAATATACTGAAGCTTTCTTATATCTCTATATTTATGTTTTTTGGATAATCTACCTATAAATTATTTTACTTTTATCATAATGTTAATATTGAGTCCATAATAACACTTGTGTAAACAGTCTAATGTCTTTGAATATAATAGGCTTTAAATCTAAAAATGATCAATGAAATCATAAAGAGACTCGTGTCCCTATATTAAAAAAAAAGACAAAATAGGAAAAGGAAGGGAACTCTTGTAGTTACTATCCACTTGTATGAATTTCTTATATTTCCTAATTAAAATTATTTCAAATGAAATTAAGGGGTGATTATTACAAATTTATAAAAAATGATTAAAACATGAATTGTTTTAAGGGCCCATGACCAAGTGTGATTGGGCACTTGGTCATGGGGCCTTACACAATCCTTCTTGGCCAGGTGCCGCCCATATATCTTATATTTTGTTGCTAAACAGCATGACTCAGTATTGTCGTGTTCTTCTTTGAAGGCTGAATAAGCTAGGTTAAATACAGGCACAGAGGATGTACCTTCTTCATCAATTTGCTACAAAAGGAATGGTTAATATTTCTTAAAGCACCAATGTATATGACCACTAAACATCAGGTGACTCATTTGTCAGTCTGCCTACCTATTATAACTAATTAAATTATACCTTCAACAAACTAACATTGTCTAATATTTTTCTTTTGTCTTGTTATTGTCAATATATAGGTTCATCGTTCCCTAAAGCAAAGCCAACTCTTGGTATGCGAAGAGTAGTATGGTTTGCATTAGTGCGCCTTGTATTCCTACCAGCATTGTATCAGTGGTGGGCGCAACAAACTTCCCCAGCTTGCGCCAAGTTCCTACTGGCTGTATGGATGCTGCAAGTTATTAATATATCTATAATGTTCATCGCTCCTGCCTCTATTGAAATTGATGTAAGTTAAATTTATACCTGAATAACAAATTCATTTATGTTATAACTTATCCATTTGCTTTTATATAAATAATTGTTATCTCTCATACTTGACGATAAAATAGTTGGAGGAATCTTGGCAGGATAATTTATACCACCAACTAGAATAGTAATGCAATGGTTAAGCTTTCAATCATTCTATTGACTCACCTGAGTAGGCTTAACCAGGAGACTGCTGAGCTGTTTGACACATACTGCTATTTACTATTTGCTATATTACTTTTTTGGGACATTATATTTATTAGATTTAAATTACGTTTTAGTCAAACTGTTGGATTGTACCAGTGGGCCTAATGCTTGTACTGAGTATAGTACATTCGCAAATAGTGAGCACAACTGAGATGGAACTAGCCAGAGTGCGACCTAGGTCGACATATAGAAGAAAATTGCCGAGGTATTTCAGGTATACGAGTGGCGCTATAGATAGAATGCGATGCAATACCCTGTAGTCTAAATAAGGTATTATTTTTACAGGAAAGCTAGGTCGGATTGTGATGGTGGCAGCGGTGGTTGTTCCGCTGAAAGTGGAGCAACATCGAGCCAAAGCAAAAGTACTTTTACTAAGCCATCGAAATTTAGACGGCGACTCTCTCGCTCTGACTCCACAGACACAGGTCTCAGGTGATTAATATTATTATGTCTATCAATAAGACATTGCGACATTTCTTCGACGTTCAGTCATATGTTAAACAAACGAGAAAATTGATCGAACTAGCTTTAGTGATTTTTATTTTTGTTTCAAATGGAATATATGTCTGAAATACGCCACATAAAATGCAGTAGTTAATTGCTGATTTTAGTATAAAGTATAATTTTTATAATCTTTAAATAGAAACATTTATTTAACATTGCAACATTTTTCTGAAGAAAAGACTAGAAAATAATTATATCAAAAATTAACACAATTTGAAATTTTGTACATACATTGCGAAATAACAAACTGACTAAATTTCAATATCTTCCATAATATTTTGTCAAACGAATGAGCAATATTTTTTATATTTTTCCAGAAAGCGTAAAAAAGATTTAATTAATGATACAGGACCAGACTTAAAATCTAAACTTAAAGCCAAAACTATACCCAAAACCAAAGTTAAAGACTCCGACGACGAAGACTATATGTCTTGGAAAAAGCCTGATGCGACCGCTCCTATAGTAACATTCACCCCACCCCCAGAAGACGCGACACCGAGCTCCTCATTTCGCTACAAACCTAATATATTAACAAAGAAATACTTGGAGATATTTAACGTAAGACAAAGCGACAATAACAAACCAATATTCGCTGATGGTGACGATGGATTTGAAAGTCTCAATGGATATAATTCGAACTGTAGCGATGGAGAGACTCGTAACAAAGACGTAGCTTCTCAGAGCAAGCCGAGTACTGTCAAAGCAAAGATGAGTAGCGAAAGTGAACAGGCCAAAGTTCAACCACCTTCGAAAGTATTTATCGATGATAGTAAAGATACCGCCGAAGAAAAGGTTCAATGTGAAGGTGTAAGTACGTCTATGAAAGAAAACAAACAAGAAGAGAAGTCATTCGATCCGGACTCTGATAGCGCAGTAACAGCGACACATCCCACGGTCAAAAGGACTGGAGTAAGGTTTCGAAATTCCTGGGCCAAAGACGCGGCTCCACCCGAAACGAGCGATGAAGATTTCACAACTGTCAAACGTAAACAAAAGGTGAGCGATTTTTCATAATGAATAAAATATAATTCTGGTTTATTATTTTTAAAACGTATTCTTATTTATCAAATAATAATAACGGTACATGATTTATTTTTTATTAACTCGTACAATTTCTATAACACTAGGTGATAGATGGAAGGAATTTACAACGCAATAAATCAGGTATTCGCTCTTCAGACTGTTCCGATTGCATGATTCGTGTTTGTGTGAAAAATTCATCTGCTTTTATAGTTAACGTTGTTTTAACTGCAATAATTTCTTTAGAAATTAGAGAACTACCAGAGTTCGACATCCGATGGTGAATGTTCAGCTTCCGCGCCATCAATCGCATTACCTTCGCACCATACCATGTCAGACTGGGTGGGCCAAATCACTAACAGTAAGAGTATTTCTTATTCATAATCGATGCATCGTTTGTACGTCAGTATGTCGTGATGTTGAATGGTATCGGCGGTGTTTTGAATGTATTTTCTCGTATAAGGTGAGGAGAGCAGCTACGAATCGCAATCAGAAGCTGGACACTCGGATGTGGGTTTCCACTACACGGGCGACAGTTCGTGGGACCCGTTTGCCATTTTGGATCCTTCGAGTGACACAGGTACAAAGGCAACAGTTTTATAAGTCCCTTTCGCTTAGTAGAAAATTTAAGATAACTTTTAATAAGTTAAAGAATTCTTTCCTTTCTGGTTTTATTTAAATGAATGTTGGTAAAATAGTGTATCTAGTTAAGATGTCTTCAGCGCATTCATCACATTCAAATGAAATGTCACAATTCATTATTAACATTTGGTTGCTATTTATAACAATTGAAAAATATACCATTAGAAATTCGCAATATTGTTACCGTATATACAGTAGTGTTTCTATATGTCATTTTCGCAAATCGAGTTCTGGGAGAAGACTGTGCCAGCAGACCACATCTTAAAAAAACAATAATATAAGTCCTTAAAATATCACATTCAACTAGTGGAGATATCATCATCATTTATTTATTTAATCAAAACGTAGGGTTCTCCGCTTTCAAAATGTTTGAGAACCACTGCCGTACTGTACGAAACTAAAGTTTACATGTCCTTGAATTTGAACTGAATATCAAAAATAAGGATAAAATGAGCTATCACTATAGCTATAGTTCACGAGTATTAAGCGTAAGTGGCGCCCGCAGTGAAGTGCACGATGTGGGAGCGCGGGTCCACGCTGCGCGCCGAGCTGTCGGCCGTGGACATCAGCTGGTGCGTGGTGGCGCGCGCCGAGCGGGCCATGGCGGCCGAGGGCTGCGCGTGGGCCGGCCTGCTGCTGGCCGCGCTCGTCGCGCTCGTGGCGCCCGCCGCGCGCCTGCTGCAGGTAGCGCGACCTGATGTCCCTTGTGCCTGCTGTAACGTTGGCTCGCTCGCCCTTCGAACCAGAACAACACTGAGTATTGCTGTTCGGTGGTAGGATATCTTAGGAGTGGGCGGTATCTACCGAGACCGACTTGCACATTTCCCTACCTCCAAGTAAAACAAAGAGCATTCGACTATAATTGTTGATCAAGAATAGAGTACAGTTTGTCTTTGTCATAAATTTTGGCTTTTTCTACGAGCGAAATAAAGGTTTGATCATGGTATATTCTATCGAATAAAAATTCAGACAAGACTAATTGATTTATTCCATTGAATCGATTTTAATTTTCTTAGCAAAAGAGAAATTGGATAAAACATTCAATTTTCGTAAATGTCGATTTCGTTTCCAGGTGGCTATAGAACAAGACAATAGGAGCGAAGAGGAACTGCAAACATTGTCTCTCATAAGCTACATACCGTCACTCGTTGTGAACTACACGCAGGGCTCTGTGTATTGCACGCTCAACGCCGCATTTGGTAACAACATTTGGTAAGCTCGCATTCATACCTATACTTGAATTAAATATATATTATAAACTATATTAATTCTTAAATATTTATATAATATTATATATAATAGTGTATTCCAGTCGAAGGCGTATTAAAGATAAACAAACTTTATATTTACATATTCTATGAAACTGTGTAATAGATCAGCTATATTACATTACATTAGCAGCCTGTAAATTTCCTACTGCTGGGCTAAGGCCTCCCCTCCCTTTGAGGAGAAGGTTTGGAGCATATTCCACCACGCTGCTCCAATGCGAGTTGGTGGAATACACATGTGGAAGAATTTCGTTGAAATTAGACACATACAGGTTTCCTCACGATGTTTTCCTTCACCGCCGAGCACGACATGAATATAAACACAAATTAAGCACATGAAATTCAGTGATGCCTGCCTGGGTTTGAACCCGAAATCATCGGTTAAGATGCACGCGTTCTAACCACTGGACCATCTCGGCTATATTGTGCACTTCTAACAGTTCTCGATGAATACATCTTTATTTATATTATAACACTATTCCACTTAACTACTTATCTCCTCTTTAATTTCACTTCTAAAGTTCCGATAACAGTTTCGTTGACGTTCGAAACGCCATTTTTTCGCAAATCCATAATAAATATCATAGATTAAATTTTATTCAAGCTCTCGACCAATGATGTCGCGTCATTCAATGTCAAATGTCGTTTATTTGAGTTTCCTCTTGTGGTTGGGATAGACTATAAATGTGAAATAAAAATTTTACATGTGAAGGGAAATGAAACCAATTTAGTAGAATCGTCAAACTGATAATACTTTTAGAAGTCTGTTAATAATAGTCATTTTTAAGGTTCTTGCTTTTGTGGTTAATTCGAAATGCTTGTAATAGTCTACTTGAGTAATATACATATATTATATTGAATAGATTTAATTACTACGTGTTCATAAACTACTTATTAACAGCGCAACTTCTTTAAACAATACAAAGGCATCTTATGTAGATTATTATTATCTGAACTAATTTGTTTCTATAAAGCAAACTTAAAAACTAACATAAATTCTGCGTAATTACCTATACTTTATTTTTAATCGACTTAATTTTTTTTTAGAAGGTTCACAAAATCCTTTGTATTTATATATTATGTTTAGCTTCATTTAAATTTTGTTGTTTATGAACACTTGTATTGTATATAATGTTGCAAGGTCACATCTCAATTTCATAAGTATTGGACATCGTTAAGTTTTTATTTGAAGAGGTTTATTTTCTTTCATAACTATTACATAAACTACTAAGAACTATTATGACAAATCGATATGCAACACGAACAAACTATATATACGTACCAAGTGCGGTGACGCGATGTAGAGGGTGGGCTCTCGCAACAGGCATTATAATATATATAATAATGTATATTTATTATATCAGTATTTATATGTTAAGTGAAGAAGAGAGAAAAAAGAGTCTTTCACCAGTTCACCATATTCTCGTGTGCACTTACGGCCCCGAAATAGTTTAAGGCGGCCTTGGAAATATAGATAGTTCGATCCAAGACGAACCGTCCCACTTTTCACAATTGCTACATTGCAAATGTGTGAGTACTCATATGCTACAGTTTGAGTTCTATCGCTATGCTCAGAGTATCTATGTGTGCACACTCACACTAAGTTAAATGTCAGAAGAGATTCATAGTGTACTGAAAATATTTCTGATGCTCTGCTACATATTTCTGATTTCAAATAACGACGTATCGTGCAAATCAAAATCAATATACAGTATTATTGTTTCCCAATAAATAATAAAGCAATAATATTATTATTTTTAAATAAAAGTTTTTTTTTATTTTTTTTTTATTTATACATAATTTATTATCGTGAAGCCCTTGCCATGCTCGGAAAATGATAAAAATATTTAATCATTTCAGGAAAGTGTATACGTGAATAAATTAAAATTCACTTATGTTTGCTAAACGTATATTCCTATATATGAATATGAATAAGAAACATGAATCGCCATTTACAGTAAAACAAAAATTATGATTTAGTTTCTTAATCATAATATTTCAAATACTTGTCTTCTATTTTGGCTTTCGTCTTGGTCATGTTTTGGCTCAAACTTTATTGTTTATACGGAAATAAAAAGGCTTCATTTATACGGAAGTTCTTAACGTATAATTTTGATTATATAACCATAGAAGTATTGCTATACTCATATATTTTTGATTGGATTTACTTGGGCAGGCCTATTGCAGTAAAACCATGACCATTTGATACGTCGTTGACTTTGTCCTATCTGAATATGTCTTTTTTTTATTGTCATATCGTATGGTTCTCTTTAGAACTTGTTTCTAATGTAATATGATTTGCCAATATCCAGTTCTGCAAAGATTGGGCACAAGTTTATCCTTTTTTTAATAATTATTTTTTGGTAATTTAAAAACAAAACAGAACAAAAAATTGAGAAACAATTTGATTAGGCATTGGGTACGTAAACTAGCTATGAACACCGAACTTCTCACTCCACGCTCTTTCACCTCGCTGAAAACAGTGGGGCGCGTCATCTTGGATTGAACTGACCATACCATTAGAAAAAATAACTTCAATTATGATTATATTTTTCAGGCAAAAGGGACGTAACATCTTAGTTCCCATGGTTGATCTAAATTACGGTTCATATTTCTTACGCTGCTTATGTCTATAGGCGGTGATGACCACTTACCATTCGCCAGTCCGCCGTCATACATGTATCGTATAAAACAAGTACATTCTACTTTATAAATATGTAACGTATTTGCTTCCATTGTTCTATACAGGGAAGTCACATCAAACATTCTATCTAGCATTCTACGATTCACATTAAGCGGTCTCGTGTTTTTTCTCCTTGCTGTGGCAGAACGTGCGTACAAACAGAGGTTCCTGTATGCGAAACTGTTCTCGCATCTGACGTCAGCGAGGAGGGCGCGGAAATCGGAATTGCCGCATTTCAGACTTAACACAGTCAGGAATATCAAGACGTGGCTGTCAACCAGATCATATTTACGAGTAAGAACTTAGATCAATTATAAGGATCGTTTATTTTAGGTTTATTACCTTAATAAATATAAGCGTCGTGGCACACTATAAGTTAAATAGTAGCTCATAAATGTCAGACAAAAGCCTTGTTTTTTCTTAAATAGAAGGCTTGGGCTTTTTCCACTATCCTTCTAAATCTATATATATAATTACGAAATACCACTCACTGATTAATCACGAAATCTGAGAAACTATAACAGCTACAAACTTGAAATTTGGCAGGTAGGTTCCTTATAGGGTGTAGATATCCGCTAGGATTTTACGAAAATCTACCCCCGAGGGGGTAAAACGGGGTTGGATGTTTGTGCTCTACAAATTTCGCGCGGGTAAAGCCGCAGGTTCAGCTAGTAAATAATATAATGCAAGTATACACTTGTACATATAATTTATAAGTTAAGTGTAGAAATCAGTACATTGTCGCTCTCAATTAACATTGAATGATACATTAATTGTTATTGCATTGTTCCACTTTAGAATATCTTTAACTGGGACAATACGAAATAGATTTTTTAGATTAACGACGCAGTCGATGGTCAGACCTGAAGGGTTAATAACTATTTTATACCTCGACCATGAACACTTATTTATAAAAATAAATAGCACTCTTAGTGTGGGGGGGTCTTCTTCTCTGGCCTAAGTCAGACTGGGTACAGGCATCGATTTTACGCAATTGCTAGAAACTTTATCTATCTTTAACTAGCTTACTAGTTGTCGCCCACGGCGTCGCTCGCGTTAATGAGTTGGTCGTTAGGTGTTATGCGTAAAAATTAGCCTCCTTCCTTGCTGTTCAAGCTTGCTTCATACCAAATTTTATCAATGGTTTGGCCTTGAAATAGTAACAAACAGACAGAAAGACAGAGTTACTTTCACATTTATAATATTAGTTATAGATAATCTCATGTTAATTTTAAATATTTCAGAGACGAGGGCCTCAGCGATCTGTAGATGTAATCGTGTCAGCTGCATTTATGCTTACCCTTACTTTACTAGCTTGTGTGAGTGCTCAACTACTGCGGGTAAGTTCTAAAATGAACTCTAGCGAATTTATTTCCCAAAAAAAATCTCAAAGAACTTTATGTTTTACAATATATGTATATTATGCTCCTAAACTATTTATCATTGTTGGCAAGTAAAAACTCATGCATTTTTAATATTTTTTAACGGACGGACGCAAACAAGTTTATCTAAAAAAAGCTCAATTTATATATATTTTCAGGATTCTGTAACCCTTGAAAGAGGCTGGCTGCTCGAGGCTATGGTTTGGAGTTGTTGCCTTGGTATTTATCTATTACGTCTGCTGACTTTGGGCAGCAATGTAAATCGTAAATATCGTGGATGTCTCTCCGCTATACTGACTGAGCAAATAAACCTACATTTAGCGATCGAACAGCGACCCGAGAGCAAGGAACAACTCATAGTTGCCAATAATGTGCTCAAACTAGCTGCGGACTTGCTGAAGGTAAGAAATAATAAAATAATCATGTTATAATATATATTTGTGTTCTTCGAATTTCGAATAAATTCCATTAATTTTTCCAGGAGCTGGATTCACCTTTTAAAATATCTGGTATATGTGCCAATCATTATCTGTATACGATCACTAAGGTCGTCATATTATCAGCACTTTCTGGAGTACTCTCGGAAATGTTAGGATTTAAATTGAAACTTCACAAAATTAAAATAAAATAAACTTTAGATATAAGGTGACCATTTAGGAATGGCCTTTTTTAATCTGATATAATTATGTACAAATTACATAAAATGAGATAATGTTTTATCTACATTCATGAATACTTTACTTCCTTGTAGGCAAAGCCCACCTACTAAAGACGCTTCTTTCAAATTTGTTAAGACGCCTATATGTCGATTTAGTTATAAGTGTCACAAAAGACAATAGGAAATAGGTTAAGAAAATAATTATTGACGGTAGTTTCAATATTGATGTAAAAATCATTCTAATAATTGTCAATAATGTTGTTTTTTTTTTTTTAATTTACTCGAATATTAAGTAGGGGTGAATTAAAAATCTGAATTTATATCATGACTTACAAAGGACATTATTTCAATTAGCTCTAGATATTTTTTGTTAGATCTCAAAATTTAGTGATGTTCATATTAATTATTTAATCAAACTTTCATTTATTTTAGTTTAAAACTGCAATCAAAATCCTTACAAAAATGGATTTAAAAATATAATTGACAGAAACAAAATATTTCTTAAAACAACGATATATAATATAATTAGTGATTAAAAGTGATTATCTAAGAAAATTACACTAAAAAATGACTTGCATAATATTCTACAGTGGCAACAAGTGGCGTCCTAATTTCTTGCCATTATATTATCTGTTCTAATCAAATAATTTGTATTTTTTTATATTAAATAATGATCTAATTGAAAATATATATAAAATAATACAGTAGTATTAGATATTATATTTTATCAGACTGTTTATACTTTAAAATAAATTTATATATACTTGTTATATAGACGGGATGGAATTAAGGAAAACTCGTCAGGTAATTAAGACATTTTGGTCTGTAACATTTTAAATGTTTATTTTGATCTCAAATAATTTAAAGAATAGTCAAATATCAAGAACGCAATGCTATTATGTACTAAATGAGTTCTGTATTTTTTATTGTTTTACTTTAAACATACATATGTATACACCCTCCTTAATTTTGATAATGCAGTAAAGACCTTTACAAATATCTGAAGAATTTTAGGAAAATATACATAAGAACTTAAGTTTCTTGTTTAGTACGTTGTGATATTATTTTTAAATAAAAACATTAAAGTCATAGATAAAAGTTAGAATATATCCTAACGTTCCTATAACAAACTCAGTTTTATCATATTTCATCTACTCAAGCAACAAACGCTAAAGCTAACTGATAACTTATTTTTTAATAAAAATAGTCAATTATATTTTTAGTAGAATTTTATTTGAAAAACGTGTCCAATTTTTTATGTGTAAAGTACAATATGCGTCATCCAATTTAATTTACTTTTTGAAAGAATTGCACTGATACATAAAAACATATGACTATAGGCTTTAGGCTGTATAATATACATCCGATTTCAATTTCACGCCGATTTCAAATGGTATGTATTGCTTGTACAATAATTGGACTATAAAAACAGAAAATAAAAAAAAAACTACAAACAATTCGACTATAAAAACGTCGTGTATTTTCGTTTACTAGTAAGTTTTGGTGGATATAAAAATTAAAACATGTATAATGATATACATGTTTATCTCAATTTTTTATTTATAATGCAGAAATTGGGGCTATTTTCAAATGTTACGTACTTTAATCTTAATAAAATACTGATTCAATAGTTGATATTTTTTTTATAATTGTAAGTACCTATTTTATACTATAATTATGTTTTTGTAGTTGAATTATAATATGTAAGACCTGTTTTGTTTAATATAAACTGTGCAGGAATTTAAAATTATCCCTTTAACCGCCAGCTCTGTATAGAACAGGTTTAAAAAATTTTACAAGGTGGCACATTGCGTAATGGTCATATCGCACATTTAATGGTATATACAAATTTTTAACAAATTAACTGAAATAAATGGGGTTTCTTAGTACAAAATACAGCAACCTGCATCGCTATACCCGTGATTAGAAATTTGATTTTAAATTAATGATGTAGAAATAAATAAAAATATAATATCGAACTATACTGGAACGTTACTAATGCAGGCTATCCACGAACGCCATTACTGATTTCAAATACGGCGCAGTCAAGAAAAATTGAAATTTCCACATGCGCCACCGTCGTGATGATATGAGCAAGTGAATATTTTGCAATCAAATAATGATATTCTTAGTAGTGTAGGTAAACAAAAAAAAACGAAGGAGGGTTGAGCTCCGCAGGATTATAATTATTATGAACACTATAAACATGTTAATCCTTTGATTAAAATTATGCACATTAATTTAATTCATCAATATATCGATAACAATATATGATTTACAATATTAGGCTTAAGGTTGCCGGCGCGGCACGGGGGGCACGCCACCCCTGATTTTGTCCATGGCGGTTAAAGGGTATATGATAAATCTCCAACTTTAAAAATTGTCAACACATAAATTTGTACTCTAAAGAATATACATAATTGTTTTAACAAATTTAGGGTAATTTGTAAAAATAATTATTTGTGTAAATAACACTTGTATTGCCTTGTAGATTTCAGTTTTTTGTCGGGTTTTAGTTACCTTCAATTTTGTTGGTTAATAAGCAAAATGCAACAAAAAAGAAAATAAAACTGTCTCTTACTATTCATGATTTTGTCCATTCAGAAAACAACGTATTATAGTTGATGTTTTTATCTTGCTTGGTAGTCTCGGCTTAGAATATTTATATTTTCTGAATGCAAGCAATTAATATTGTAACTATGGTTTTAATATTAAATAGACACTGTAGCTGTGATCCTATGATTATATTCTTTCTGTAACGTAAATCCATTGTCATTAAAATAAAACAAATAGTACTTGCATTCATATTTTATTTTAACAAAAAATTATAATTAAATAAACACCTTTAAATTTTTTTTAAAACCAAAGGAACCTAGCGTCAAGTTGACAATATAAATAAAAATATTTCGCCCCGAACTAATCATTTTTGTGATACTATGTCCAAGCAACCAATATTGAATTATTAAAGTTTAAATGAAAGTCGGGCAGATATATTTATATATATCGAGTGTTGACATAGTTGTACAGGATAGTAGTAATAAGACACTACATTACGTGTGAATAATTAGATTGGAAAGATATTAAATTGATATCCATAGTCTTTAACAAGTGAAGATTTAAACGCTATATTTTAATGTCAAAATCAATCAATTGTCAATCTATGTATAAAAAAACACCAATCACACTTTCAAATATTTAAAATCATGCGTTAAAGCGTTTTCTCTTATATTACGTATTTCTTACATTTGTGTAGATATTATTTAGTTTTTCAATGCCAAAATCTAATATTAATTTTAAAAAATGAACCTAAAATTCTATTCACACTCCATTCTATTTTCTATTTAAAACATTTCTATATAACTATTACATTTTAATAATTACCTCTAAATTGCGTGTAAGGCTATGTTTACATTTTTGTGTTTTTTATTTACTTATAATAACTTCTCTGGCGTGCCTAACAGCATATGCTAATAAATATAGAAATTAAGCATTGTGTATTTCACTAAGCACAAATAAAATTATTAAAAATAAACTATAAACATAGCTTAAGTTTAGGAATAAGTTAACTTAAACTTTATTCCATAACTTTATTTTAAAACAATACAAGACAAATTTAATTCTATTCTCCTACTAGATATAAAACGTTACACATAGTAAACTGGAACCCCATTCTGGAAAACTTTTCAAACGTAAAATAAATTTAATTCAATTTTCCCTTTTTAAAATAATAATTACATATGTATGTATGAGATAAAAATATCGTGTTTTTTTTTAATTATCCAGAACGAGGCATTGAAATTCTTCATCTAATTTATAACATATAGCATTCATTCAACCAACTAACAATATATATTATCAAATTCACTCAAAATAATATGAACTAATACAAGTTACTCTTTTATCTACTCATAACAATCAAAAATGAGAAATTTCAACTGATTTTATTGGACTTTGTAGGTCCAGTCACTATTTATAACTGCTATTCAATACAATTCCAGTTTTAAGATACTTCTTATAGGATCCAGTTCTAAGATACTACTTATAGGATACAATATCCATTTTTTTTTTACTGTATTGTCATAATTATTTTGGCGGTAATACCATGACCCTACTAAAGCTATTTGCTTCCTCTAAGCTGTTTTTGATACTATTAAATCATCACACTGATATTTCATTAATTATCAAAAACCTTGATGACTGGAGAAATGACAAACTATTTAATATCTTGTATAATAGCCAGGTACCCACCCAGATGTTCTGATATATTTAGTTGTTTGAGAAGTATTCAAGTGTAAGTTGATATAATTCTCGAATATAAAATTATGAGAATTGATTTTAAAACGTAATTTGGTCATGAATACCGATAAATAAATGTTACGGCTCTGGAATTCAGAAAAAACTGGACCCTGTCATGATATTTCTTTATGCAATATCAGTCACGCCTCCGTTCCCGAGACGAAGAACGATGAGATCTACTACGACGCGATTCACGTTCACGTTCCCGATCACGTCCACGGGATTTTTCACGCGACCCTTCACGTTTGCTCTTGCTACGCGAACGACTGCGCCTGTAATAAAATTAAAAAAATAGGTAATATAATGAAGTTACGCGGTCATTCAATTAGTCTATAAACCTTTACTAATATTATAAATGCGAAAGTGTAACTTTCTGATACGAAGCCGAGGGTGACGGCTACTATAATATATACAACTAGCTGTTGCCTGCAGCTTTGCTAGCGTGGAAGTTGAACATATTTATAGATTAAATTAAATATTACGTTAATTTATGACTTATTTGTATACCAATATTGGTGTATATCATGGTGTGTTCACCCCTCAGGTTAGAATATCCAGAAACGCTTAAATACATATCTACTTATTTCTAATCAGTATCACAAAAATAGAATTTCATATTTCTAACTCCAAAATTGACGATTTCCATAAAAACTTTCAACCCCTATTTCACCCACTTTGGGATCGAATTTATAGAATTCCTTCCTTCGTGGGTGTCTACTCAATAAAACGATCCTACTCAGCAAATTTCATGGCCTTTACTTTTATACCTTAACTTTAATAGTTTACGCTCGGCGATGATGAATCAGTGAGTCAGGATATGTTATAAGTATAGATGAATAAAAAAGTCCTTTGGACGGAATTTTGGCTTATTCGTTTACAAGGTTATATCAGTCACATGGCCTGATAAATATGTGGAGTATATTTTATTCCATACAAGTCCATTATCAAAATCACCCTATCTCGCTGGGAACTAAATAAATCAATGGTACCTATACAGTGACAAACTGAAATGTCCCTAACCTCCTGTCACGTTCGCGGTCACGCTCGCGCTCCTTGCCGCGGTCGCGGTCTCGCTCGCGCCCCGCCTCGCGATGCCTGCGCGCGCGCCGGTCCAGCTCGCGCCCGCCCACGTAGTGCCGCCGCCCGCCGCTGCGTTCACGTTCACTCGCTCCGCGCTCCTCACGACGCTTCTCTACTGTTTTCTAATAAAAACGAACACCACAATGTATGCGAATAAAATCACTCAATAAATAACGATTCAAAGTTACACTTAAGTATCTTTTGTGAACTCACTTTAAGATCGGATAGCTTTTCACGGATTGTGATGAAGCCGAGATGCAGCTTTCCACCGAAGTGGTCGGCGAGACGTCGGTCGTTGTCGTGTATGCCCAAATAGGCAGAGCAAACCTCACAAACGCGTAATTTCTGCTGTTGGTATGACGACGCCGGCATAGAATTACGATACTCTTGTTCTGCTACTGCTTTTTTCTTGCGCAATTCATCTATCTGGAGAAAAAAACTAGTTTTACTTGACACCTCATTACAACGCATATTCTTCGAAAATTAATTTATACAATGCTTTTTGCTGTGGTAACTATTATATTATAGTAGAGGATATATATTTATGACATTTGTACCTCTCCCATAAGTTTGACACTGTCTTCAACCATACCCTCCTCACCAAGGGCTTCCGCGCGTGCCAGCTTTTGACCGATCTGTTCTGCCAATTCGTGGACAGCATTTGCCTTCTCTGTCACTTCTGCCGATAATTCCTCCTGTGTCTCTGCCAGCCTTTGCTTGGCGGCGGTGGTACGACGATCGCAATCAGCGATGAATGCCTCCAAATGTTCTGTGGCCTTTACAATGTAATATAATATTTATTACTGGTGTTGACGTATAAATTTTAAATATTTATCAATAACTTACTTTAAATTTATAAAATGAAAAAAAGGTTAAAGCTTGTGGATTTTTCTCTATGAATAAAAGAATGTCAAGTTTACTGATGTACTACAACTCTTAACCCAGATAAAAAGACAACTTTAACTCACCCTACATAGCACAATGTGAAATGCCACTAACAAAGAAAATAAATAAAAAATACCCTGTTTATACTCACATCAATGTCATAGAAATAATCTTTGGTTTTCGAGGCTAATTCATAGTCCGCGCGTAGAGCCAGATCATGTATTTTAGGACACTCACCTAAATCCATACGCTGCAATTAAAATAACAATAACATGAAAAGTATTTTTCAAATATGTAACAAACAAACGGACAGAGGACAAGAAGTTATTCTTATAAGAAAATAATAATTGTACACACAGTTGGAAGCAAATAGTTTGAACAAGCTTTCATAAAAAGTTTTTACACATTATTCAATTTAAACTGATAAAATAATTAAGACATCAATCAAATTTTTTAATAATTACAGTGAAGATTTTGTGGAACCCATTTACTTATTTCAGAAATATGTGAATATTCCAATTTCATATTTGTACCATATAATATTAACAAACATTAATTATCATCAATATTTAACATTATCTGTTCTCTATTTTGTATGATATAAAATCATTTCTGTTTACACAAACGCCTTTATTGCAACAAATTATTTCTACTGTTATAATTTTGCTTTTTAAAAAATAAATTAAAAAATAATTGTATAGCAAAATGCGCGTGCATGTAAACAGTATAAAAACAGACATTTAAAATTAACCCCAAAATAGTTTAAATAAATTGTTGCAAGAAAATACATACAATGTCACCAACACAGCTCATCCTGTATCACCAGCCCATATATTTTGCCATACTTATTATACTTACAAACATCTGGCAACACCCTCTCGATTACCCTAACCAGCCTTAAAACAATCTCACATTTTCATAAACAATTGTATCGTCAAGATGAATGTTTGAACACTACGTTTCAAATATCTGTTCCTTATATCATTTTTATGCATTCAAGGTGTTGTTATGTAAAATATTTTACTATCAATACTAAGTTAAACTTTTACAATATATATATTGATATTTCATTCATTTAGAACAATACTCTTGCATGTTTTGCAAGATAAATGAGTTGTAATGTACTATATAATATATATATGACTAGGTCCTAGTTAAAAACCAAATATTGATTCAAATTAGACTCAAATAGAAAAAAATTATAATGTAAGATGATGTGAGCCCATAAAACTCTATTACAGTAATAACATTAATCGAATAAAAAATATTCAATTAGCATACTGTAAAAATTTTTTTTTTTAAACTCTGTGCGGAGTATATAGGGAAAACTATAAACAAGATATTAGTCCTTCAAATCAGATATTTTTTGTCTAAATGATGATAAATACCTAGTCTCAATTTAACAGTTGCTATTTTAAATCATGTTTTAATAGAATTTTACTCTCATTTGTAAATTTATTGTATATTTGTGTTACTTCTGATGCATGCATCTTTTCTATATCTTCTTTATCTAGCCACGTAAACAGCATGGTACGTACCCAATGTAGTTACAATCAATCAGCAAATTGTTCTCCCCAGCTTAAATTTTTTGAATAATTTTTACATGTACTCACCAAAGCAGCATTAGAAACCGAAGAACAAATTAATATTTTTTTTTAAGCCTGAGAGAGAGTTTTAAATTAATTCCTGCATAGCAGTAAGAGTACAATCAGCTAACTAGAAATGTTATACGTACATCTTGGTACTTACAGAACAGCCTAACTCTTACAATCTATCCCTCATCTGTTAAGTATTGTGATGAACAATAAAGACTAGTGTTGGGCATTTTCTGAAAAGCATATTTCACCACAGTTAATGCCACTCTGATGTAATATCGTCCTAAGACTACGGATTATAATACAAGATATGACAATATGAAGAACTCATATATATTAGGATATAATTTTATTTCAAAAATAATTTAAATAATTTAGAATACATAATAAATTAACAATTATTGCAATATCCTAACATAAATGATTTGAAAAACAGCAAAACCCATATTAGAATTTCTGAGACAAAACCAAACATAAATCTTTGCTTGCTTGCTTAATACGAAATTTGCACACCAAGTATTTTGTTGTGTATCTAATAAATATACATAAAAATCTCAGATATTCAAAATACCATTTAACCCTCCAAAAAAATTAAACACTTACGGTCGATGATAAAATTTCATGTGGACAGCACTGCAGTAAAAACGATTTGCAAACCGTATCATCATAAAATTTAACTCCGTGCCGATCGGATTCACCTGAAACGATTTTATTATAATGAAGAAATATAACATGAAATTTAAAAATGAAATACAAATATATAGTGAAGAATGTAGAATGAAAATAATACCATTTCGAGCAGTGCCCATTAATTGATCTAACATTGCCCTCATTTGCTCGTGAGCAGACATGGTCACGTATTGGTTGTTTATTGAGTATGAACAAATATTTTATTACAGCATACTAAATGAAAAAAAACAAATTTACGCTCAAGCTAAGCGAAAGCCGATTAAACACTAAGGGAAATCTGACTCAATTAGCGATGTATGATGCCAAATTGCCAATAAAAGAGTCCGAGAAAATGGCGATCGAAAAGTGACAACAATTGAAATGTGAATCGTTCGTGAAGAAAGGAAGGAATGAATAAGATAGAAAATACAGATAAAAAATAATACAGAGTATATAAATATATAACAGATTATTATAAAAATGTAAGTAAAATATTCCATTTAAAAAAAATATATATATTGTTTAAATTTCTAATTGCTATTTTTAATAATTACTTTAAAAAACCTATTTATAGATTAATGCATTTATTAAAATTAGAATAATTAATATGAATGGCTTAATTATGTACGAAATAATTTTACTGTACAATTTACAGCTTGGAACGGTTGCCAAAATACAGAAGCAGCTAACCTATTCTAATAGAATAGCTCACCAATAAAAAAACATTTATAGCAATTATTTGACTCATATTATTTCATTTATATATATATATATATATATATACAAGAAATAAAAAAATGTTTTCTTTTTGATCCAGTATATATGTGGAAGTCCTTTATTTCTTTAACGTAGTAGTTAACGGATATAGACTGCGCCTAGTCTCTATTAAAAAATTGACAACTTTTGATAGTTTGACATTGACAGTCAATTTTATTTTGACATTTATAAAATATTATGACTAAAAGCCATTAAACTAAGAATTGAATTGAAAATATTATGACTTCAATTTCTTTAATGATAGATAAAAGTTCTAATAAATATCTTAATAGATTATTGAATGGCTTATAATTACACCCTATACAAATGAAAAAATAAATTAATGTTATTGTAATTTTAAAATAAAGATCCTATTTACGTAAAATATAGCTTCAGTGATTGACGTTCAATGTTGTTCTAAATAATTTTACAATAGAAGACATTTATAATAAGACATATAATGCATAGCTTTTTATTTATTTTTGTATTAAATAAAATAAATGCATAAAATGCCTGAACTCATCAGAATACTATTGCCTGTGCTGCCAAATGACAATAAAGATTTTTTTTATAAGGGATACATTGATAACAGTGATCATAATTGTGTAACGATATTTATTACTGCATATGCTAACAGTCCAAAAATATTTAAAACTAAACCCCTAAAGGAGAATATTATTTATGGATGCAGCTCTGACAATGTTTTTGATAAAAAACACATGAAAATTGAAAATTGGTTGATAACAAACAGAAATGAATATCCCCAAATCAACAGTTTAATTATCAATGGTAAACCAAAGACTGATGCAGATTGTATATTAATGTTATATGATTATAATAAAGTTCGAAATTCAGAAACAATAAGTAACAGAGATGACTACTTTTCAACATTACAAGGTTTGATCCATAAAGATGCTGGTAACCATTGTAACAAAGTCTGCGAATCTTCTTTTAAAAATAATAATTGGTTCACTTCATCCATGCTTGTCCAACATGTTTATAATTACATTTACTTACTTAAATGGCTTTGGAAATCAGTGAGGAATAAGAAAAGAGTAAGTTTATATAATGTTTGGGTTTAGGGATATATTTTTGTTATACAATCCGGGAAGGCATATGACTCCACTACTACTACTCTACCTGGAGGTAAGTGGTAGTGGAGTCCAAATGCAAAATAACTATATTTTGTTTTTTTTTTAACAAAAGCAAAACTTTTATTGATTATAACTAACAATTCCCTGTTAATCGTGTCAAACATATATTTTCTGTAATTTTTATGATATTGGCCATGTCAAACAGACATATAAAATTGCTTATGCATTTATTATATTAGTGTAATAAAATTTAAGTTTATCAACAGTAGAACGAAATGGGTTACTAAATCTTCAAGCAATCTTTTAATTGCCTATTAGATATAATTATGTTGTTATCATAATTTTAATAAACAAAAAATTAAGGTGTTATCATAATGTTTTACTTTTAACTATTTCAGGTTTCAATAAAACAGGGAAATTTATTATTGGCTATATTGGTTGACGTAATATTAGGATATTTATTTCTACAACTGGTCATTTCCAGTAAAAAAGACCTGGGTGTGTTATTAATGGGTGTTTTGGAGGTATTGAAATGAATATTACTTATATATTAAAAAATATTCACATTATTTTATAGATACCTCTTTTGCAGAATTTAGTCAATTTAATGTATTCTTTACTTAAATGGCTGATGGGCGCTCCGGCTGGGTTAAAATTAAATAATGCTTTCAATAAAATGTTGGGAAAGTATTTTTTGTACCATGTCGAATTATGGTGGCTGTTTATAGGTAAGAACAAGTTAATAAATTTAGTAAACAATCATCATTATATACCTACTTGTTCATGTCTGTGTGACAGAAGATGACAGTTTTGGACACTTTTTCTCCATTTCTGAACCCTGACGTGTGTATACTAAATTTTATAATAATCTGTTGAGTAGTTAAAATGTAAGAGTGTAACAAACAAACTCACTTTTGCATGTATAACATTAGTCAGGATTTCAAATAAGTGACATAATGTTTTCCTTAATATAGAATATAACGTATAACAATGGCAAATTACAGATGAATGAGGCATTTTACAGATGTATCTGGTGAAAAGTTGGATGTTATATTGCATTTATATCAATACCTCGGTTATTTGGGCTTCACTTTCCAAGCAGCTATAATATCAGATATGATCTGCTTGGCGACATTCCACTCTTATTGCATATATGTGTATGCAGCCAGGTACAATTATTACTATTTTTCATACTAACTTGATGTCTTAGATAATTATATGTATATAAAAAAAAACCATAATTTGCTTTTCATTTAAGTGCCTTAGTATACACCAATTCAAAGGAGGCAAAATCAAGTAGTTAATTTTCTACCATAAAATTAAAAATACCTGTTCTGTTTTTAGACTTTTTAACATACAAATATCAGGGCTTAAAGCCTTGTTGAGACTGTTTGTAGGAAGAAAGTATAATCCGCTGAGGGGTGGTATTGATTCCTGTGAATATACTAACCAAGAGTTATTTGTGGGTACAGTGGCATTTACAATATTGCTTTTGTTGTTGCCAACAACAGTTATGTACTACATTGTTTTTACTATGGTAAGTAATTATTGTGAAATTGAATGGTGGTTTACTGTATAGTTGACATTATATATTTTGAATTTTGCTCACCTATTTGTTTATTTCAGTTTAGAGTTTTATCTCTCGCAGTGCAGTATGTGTTAGCAAAAATAATATACACCATACAAACTCTTCCTTTTTATATTATAGTTCTTTGGGTATCACAGTCACCTAAGTTAGCAGGTAAATTCTTTTGTTTGAATTTATTTGTGATTTAAACCTACTTTTTATATATTTTTCTTATTATAAATTTATATTTTCCAGGAAATATATTTATTGAAGAGGTCAAAGGAAATAAAAATACATCATCATTAATCCTCAAAGTAAAATTGTATAATAAATCTTTTCAAGATCTAATGAAAAACTTCAGACCACCGGTGCATGTGTCAAAACAAATTGAATGGAGTAATATTGTATCAAATATATTTACAGGGAAACAGATTGTATAAAGATTTATTTAATTGTTGAAATAAAACATAAAGTTGCCTCGACGTATTTTTTAATGCGCACAAAAATAAAAATTGTCTGGTCACCACACATGTGAATGTATAAATGCTTAGTTACTTAAACTATATGCAGCAGACTGGGCATTTCTATCGTATAATTATTAAATAACAATATACATCTTATTTGTTGTATGAAGGCCAAGTCAACCCACTCAAACAATTTTCGACATATACACGGCTAACATGGACACTCTGCTCATGTACGTCACAATGGCTATAATTATTGCTGTAATCACAAACTACTGCACAAATAGATTAATTATTTATAAATATTTAGAGGAGACGCCTGATTATAAAAGAGAAGATATTTTTCAACGATATTTTATTTGTAATTAACTACTGCCTTTAATGACAGACAGACACATAGAATCCAATAAACTATTTAACACTCAAATTAAAAACATTGAATTCTAAGTTCTAAGTAAACTGGTTAAATGGTTACAGTATTATCTAAAATTTAAAGACTTGTAGTTTCTTAAAGGCATATTGAGCACATTTACAAACATCGAAAAGTATAAAAAATATACTAATGTGATTTTGTACATTTAACACATCTGATTAATTTCTAGGGCAAGACCGTTAGATTTGTTTACATTTGTACCGCACACTCCTGAGTCTTGAGACTTGCATCTGTGCTTTAGACAAATGTGTTGAACTTAACTTTAATTAACACGTGTACAAATCATCATTATTGTATTGTTATGTTATTGTGTTGTATAATACTTTAAAATATATTATATTCATTTCAGTTAAGTTGAAAGCCATAGGAATGTAAACATGAGATGTAGTAGGTACAAATGTATCTAAGACCTAATAGTAGCTAATTAATTCTATTTTGATGTTAATCCAAAAACATAGATAAGACAAACGCTATATTACATCGCTACCAAACAGCTAAACTTCATTATATAACACAAATTCTTGTTACGTTAGTCACAATTTGATTTTAAACAAGAAGACTAGAAATATTAAACTGTTATATTAAGATTTTGCCAAAATTCTTTTCGTAAATAAAAATTAGTGAAAAAATATCATTAGCAATATATATATAAATAAGAGCATACTTTATATTAAAATACTATAAATGTTAAAAAGTCCATAAAATTTTGTAATATTAACGATTTCTCTACATTTAGATATTATTTACAAAAATTAAAATGCTCAAAAATATATAATATATTCATATTATGTTATACGACAAAGATAAATGCGACTCTAATTATTTTAAGGGCTTTACTTACATCGAAAATTGTTTGCTCGCTCAGACTGTTATTGTTATTAGCAGTTTACTTTCATTCTTGGGCATAGCTTGTAAAGCCAATCGTGAGGCATTAATAACTTTATAAACTGGGCTGGTAAGTAATCTGTTACATGTTAAATTGCTTCCTTTTTTTTAGAAGTTAACTAAGAGAAACTCAGTGCACGATGCAAGGCAGTATGTGCCGTGTCTCACTGTTCGTCTCCGGTGGGTAGGCCAAAATCAAATCATCTTTTACATACATTTCTAAACTATTTTTCTTTATCATCACAGATATTAGTAATATTAGGAAAGTGTGATTCCGATCACAGTACATTAGATGACAATAAACAAGTGGGGAGTACATGAACATGAAGCAATGTTTTCGTTTATAGTATTATTACTATAAAAGCTAAAGAAAATCGCGGGATATTATTCGGCAAGTCTTAGTTCTTGAGTACACACCTGTAGTCCTTATTCACGTCCGAGCTTGGATTTGGTGAATGCTCTTTAGGTCTAACTGTACCACGACACGATGCTAACTTTGATTCCAAAGCCTACAATGAAGAAAATCGAACATGAATGATGTTAATATTAGTAGGTGATTACGAAGTAATTGTGTGCGAGTAATACCTCCACCGAAATGTGCATAGTCTATTCCAATGGCAGAAGTAGTAAAGATTTAATTAATTTTATACACCGCATAGAGAAAATAAAACGTGGATACAGCTTAACTAAAAGAGAGGTACAAATTTGGCGACCTTTTCGCTACACATCTCTTCCAGGCAACCAACGATATAGGTTAGGATAACTCATTGAATATGAGGTGGGTGGTGCTGTAATAGAAATTAATACGGTAGAGCTGAATGCAAATCAAACTGAATTTACAATTTGGAATACGTTCTAGTTAAATGGTATTGCGATGTATTATAAGTAAAGATATACAGACCATAGTGCATAATACATAGCGGAGTTATTGATAAATCGCGCAAAATATGTAAATTTAAGGTTTGTTTATCTGTTCCCCTTTTGCCGTTGGAATACACTATAAAGCCATAACAAAAACCTAAAAAGCCAGACATCTAAACAAATAAATGCTAAGTTTTACAAAACATACTAAGAGTCGAGACTTATTAATGTATCTCGCACATTCAATAATACTCGTTGACGTCAAAGTTATGGAGTCTGATATCAGAGTGTTATTAAATATGCAATTTTGTTAATCTATGCATTATGTTCATATGTACAATATAAAATTCTAAATTTGTACTAAACATCAAACAATAAAACAACTATAATTCTACGATACTCAATTGTATTTTATATTACATACTAGCATTATTAATAGTTTTATATCTAGCAATAAGGGTTGCTTATATGGGTTATACCTTCTAGTTTAATATTTATTCTATTTAATTTGTATTAATTTTTCAATATTTAAAGGGTTTTAAAAATATCTATATCGGAATTCACGGAATGAATATCCGCGTCATGCTAAGAAAAACATGCTCTTAAAGAAGTATTGCAATAAAATACTCACAGGTGATACAAAAGCTGTCTGTATAATAAAAGAAATGAAATTAATCATTACGTAAACATACATTATGATAACATAACGTAGTGTTAGATATAAGTGTAAGCAACCCTTATTGTATGGCGTTTTAGAACATCTATCTACACAGGAAACATTAAGAACTACTAAAACTGCTGCCGCAACATTTGTTTTCCTTTGCTTTGGTCCGGTCCTTTTCTAGTGGATGTGAAATTAAGAAAATTCTCGAGACTCTCCCTAGACCTGACGATGAAAGACCTCCTCAATTTGCCATGTTCGGCTTGATAAGATCTTACAAAAGGTTGCTCGGAAGACCTATGTGTGGATAGCGGGAGGGCCTTTTGTGAATTATTCCTTAATTGCTCAGATCTTGAATATTGACGCGTAAGCTCACCTTGCTTACGATACTCAATGGGATCATCCAAGTCATTATTTTGTACGGTCATGGTGCTTTCATTTTCAATGTTACTATCCAACGGTGGATGATTTTGGACAACGGCTTGTTCGCCATTGGTTTCCAGGTCACACGAACATTTGACCTTACCACATTCACGGCAAAGAAATCTTTCAAGCTGCAAGCAATAAACATCGTGCATACTACTAAATACAAGCCAACCATGCAAAAAAAAAGCATGCAATAATATCTAACATAACTAACTGTGACTTACTTATAATTTACATAAGTTATAGATTTATTATATAAATAAATCTATAATCTTAATTCAAAAAAATAAACAAGTAAAACAAATTGAACGAATAATCTAATTTTAATCAACATGGTTGCAAATTTACAGAACTAGTTATGGCCAGTGCAATTTTGTCTAATTACAACTAAAATATCATTATGTTGGTATTATATATAATACATTATAATACAATACATACTTATGTTATTTGTAGATATATAGTTTTCGTATTCATTTACAAATCCTTAAAATATATAGGAAATATTTAATTAAATATTAATAAAAATATTTGCAAACTAATTAATTGATAAATTATTAATATATTCAATTTGAACGACTTTAAATCGTGTTTTATATTTTTATTGATACAAAAGGTTTTAAGAGGAATATAAAGAAATATAAATATATATAATAAATAAAAATACTAGTGTGTGATGAAAATAGATTAAATACATAAATAAGATACATACTATGTATATTATCACCAATATTACTACAATATACATAACAAATACATAATAACTATTTTGTGTTCAATGAATATAATATGTTACATATGTTTATATTTTAATGATATATTGGTATTTATGTAAAGTTAACTGTACTAAAGTTTTCGATGCATATTTAGTGTATAAACTATTGGAATTAGTTCAACCCTTTGACCGCTAATATAATTCAGTGGTAATTTTAACCTAATAGTTGTCAGAGTAATACAAGTTTTAAAAGAAGATTTTGCTTAATTTTATGTAAACACTATGCCTAAGCCTAATTATTGAAAACAAAAATTATCAAAAGAAAAGTTATGTGAAAAAAATTAACAAACTTAAAATTACAAACTTGAATATTCGAATTATTAATTCAAATAATATGTAGGACGAAAATAATATTTACAAATATTTATAGAGGACAAAAATACCACCTACATTCTCGAATGTTTTTCTACTTCAGCGAAGACTTGTCAATCACATGCATTAAAAGATATAAACAGTGTTCTGGTAATTGAACCATATTGTAGTTGGAACTTGATTTTTGTAGAAAGTAATAATAATAATCATCGCTCGAAACAAACTATTTCATACAGTAATCTATACACCGAAGAACAATTAGACTTTAGGCCACACGCGTGTGACGCAATAGTCATAACATGGATATGTGAATGGAGTGAAATAAATTGAACCGGCTAGTCCGAAAATATTATCCTTAGCTTTAAATTTCATTTTAGTGACTCCCTTGACGTCTTAAATCGTCGAATAGTTACGAAATTTAGAAAATTTATTAAAATAATGTATTGTGATAATAGCTTAATATTCTATTATGATATGGTTTACATGACATGACATTTGTAAAATTACAAGGAATAAAGTAGTCAATAAACTTAAATATATTATAATTTATATATTTACTATTTTTAAAAGTGTTTTATATCCATCACTACAACCCACGAGTATTGTGCTAAAAAATAATAGGAATAAATTGTGCCACTAATGGTCATGTTATATTTACTACTAAAATTGTAGCAGTCAAAGGGTTAAACAGTTATATTAAGTGGCTACATATTCTAATAAAACATTACTTTAATTGAACTACACCTAGACTAACTACTACTAGAACTGCTATACAAGTAAATATAATTCTAAATACAATTGAATAAACACTCTTATAACTTACCCCAACTTTCCGAAGAAGATCACCAACTATATTTATGGCAGATACCCGAGAAGATGGTGTCATTGCATTACCGTTAACTTCACCTAATGAAATAACATCAATAAATCATCTAGACTAAGGCGATAAAGAGAAAAATTAACTTAAATAAACATTACAAACATTAAAAGCTATAAAATATTATAATTAATAATTCTATCAAAGAGCTCTTTAATCACTGCTTACAATATAATGAGAAAAAAATCTTATGTATTATATATATCTTATATTTCATTTGTATTGCTCACTAGTGAAATATAATTGCATGGCTTTTGACATATATACAAAAAGAAAGAACTTACGTCTTGGTGATGTTATAGAAGTTTGTGTTTCTATTTCTACTTGTGACCTAGT
Organism: Vanessa tameamea; assembly: GCF_037043105.1. Taxonomy (NCBI): domain Eukaryota; kingdom Metazoa; phylum Arthropoda; class Insecta; order Lepidoptera; family Nymphalidae; genus Vanessa; species Vanessa tameamea. The sequence goes on from NC_087317.1 coordinate 7,041,035, forward strand.
TGAGAGGCCATTACATATATTTTCATTTGTACTGGAATCCTCTTTTTTTGATATTGGAATTTTTTCTATCACTTTTAATTCTTGTTTGAGATCTGGAACACATGGTTTGTGTGATTTAAAAAAAAAAGCTATTTGACTGAAATATGAATATTGTCAAATTAATTTAATCTTATACCTTCAGTCATATTTGTTTTAAGGTTTATTTACAATTGTAATTTAATAGAAATTTTCAATATAAATAAAGATATTAAAAAAATATTTTATTGGTTTGAATCAATATTTTTCGAAAAGTTACCAATTTTATTATAATATCACCTTAAATTCACATCAAAATTTAATATGGTATTTGACAAAACAAGTTTTTGACTAACTATGCCTGGCATGCTTCACAATACCTCTATATATTGTATATATATATATTGTATGTACAAGATACTCTATCAAAACCTTCAAATGAGTGTGTGTGGGTATGAGTTTAGACTCTAAAATATGCATGATATAGGAATCAAATAAACAAATCAAAATAGAATATAACATGCAAAAGTTATAAAATATTGTTGAAAGTTCATTTTAATTAACATTAGAACTAATACATATTACAATAATAATAATAGTTCCATCAGTTACACATTTTTTTGTATAGCAGTCATTAGTCATATGACTATATTTTCTATATCAAGAAAATGAAATGTCTCTAAAGAAATAGTAGAAATAGCAGTTCTGCAAAAATTGAATTGCATCCCATTATTATTATAAAATATTTTAAAAGAGCATACCTCTGGCTTCATCTGTTGCCCTTTGCAATCTCACCCTCAAATTCTCCATTTCATCTACTTCGCTTTCTAAAACTGCATTGCGTTCATATGCTTGATTTAATAGGGTTTCTATACAAGACACTGATTCTGATATGATTCTAAAAATAAGATATAATTATTATTGTAATAGCTTCCCATTATGTAAATGCTGAAAGAAGACATCAATCATGCAGCAGGTAGAAGAATTTAATTAAGACAAAAGCTTTAAAGGGAGAAGACCAAGAAAATGGTTATATTATAGAAATGAATAGAAAAGAAAAAACTGACCCCAAATGATATATGGGTGAGCAAATGGTAAAAGTTAAAATAATTTTGGAGATAAACTTGTATACAAAAATATTTTTTTGCATGTAATAAATAAATAATTACCTTTGCCCCCTTTCCAGATCATCATTTTTTTGTTCTAACTCTCTAATATATATTGCTTGTTTTTCTTTTTCTATGTTGAGTGCCTTTAATTCATTTTCTAAAGCATTTGTTTCATGTTGACTTCTGTCTAGTTTATTCTGAAAAATATATACATAATATTCAAATAAAACTCGTTACGGCCTGTAAATGACCTCATCAGCGTCGCTTTTAACCCATGACACAATATTACAAATTAATGTCAAACCTTGAGATCATCAATTTTATTTTGAAGCCGTTGATTTTGATGGTCCAAATCTCTATTTTGTTTTTCAACTTGCTCTAATGAAGCCTCTAATTCCTTTTCAAGTTGTGCTGAATTTTCTGTGTATTCATCTAATTCCTGCTGTATGTCTCTTGCCCTACACAATAAAATCAATATTTAATACAAACATTATCACCTATTAAGATAAATAAATAGTAAATTAGAAGCTGATTCTACTTTTGTTCATAATGTTTTGCTTGTTCCTTCCAATATTCCACTGATTCCTGCTCTAACTGTTTTGGAGATTCCATATTTTAGGACTAAATTTTGAGAATATGCTGTTCACACTTTTCTATGGCTTAATGTTTTATGATTAATATTGTACATATGGTATTGAATATTTTATGCAAAATAATTATCGTATGCTCGAAATCAGTAGATTTCTTTTGTTATATTACTACGAATCAGCCATTATATTAGTTGAAACGCAAATTGTGACACAACTTCCTTAACACAGTCCTTCAAAACAAGGCAAATACAGATTAAATTTACAAACACATGAATACAATAGTTTTATTAAACAGATTAAATACATTTTAAATATATTGTAAATTGTAATAGACAAATAGGGATACCATAAAAACGTATGACTAAAACTAAAGAACCCTATATTATAGAACCAAAATAATTAAATTTTAATAATTAAAAATAAGGAAAATAAGAAATTGGAAAATATAAAATTTTGAAGTTGTTATTAAAAGTAAGACACAATAAAGCAATATGTATATTATGTGTTAGTCGAATACTTAAATATTCGATTAATAAAGTATTTAATGAAAACAATTCAATAACAACATTCTAGTTTACAAATTAAAACAAGAGTTATTGCGTTTTAAATGTATATATTTTTAACATACAAGTTTGTGAATGTAATATAAAAAAAAAATAGAAAATGATACATTCTAGCTTCCAACTGTGGTTTGGTCTTAGTGTTAGTTACTCTATGTTATTTTTTGCGCCCCTACCCTAAAACGTTTTATTAAATCTAGTATTTATTTAGAAATAAACACATTATATTGTTAAAATTATATTCTAGCCGTGGTTTTTACGAACCCTTCAGCGGCGTTGTAAAATAATTTTTAAGCCCTCTTAAAGGAGAGTTTGCCTTTGCAACAATATTATACAAGGACTGTTACAGTTTTAGCTGTTCCAGGTTTTAAATAGTTAATAAATAATTTTGCTACACTAAAACAATTGGCAATTTGGCAATGTCAATTGTCAAATGTCAAATGTCATAGCATTTGGATGTTTTAAGTCAATACAAAATTGATTTTCATTTGATGGAATTTTTAACTGTAAAAAGTTTTGAGAAAGTAACTAGTAAAGTTTAATGAATAAATATTTTGCGTCAGCATTTATAAAAATGTAATGTTATAAAATTATAAGATATAATGCAAAATACAAATAGAATACAAACTTTATTAGCCTTTATGTTTATGAATGACGTGTAATGTTTCCAACGGCGGACACTGAAGATATTTCACGGGTCACGTCATTAAAAAGAAAATCGAGTTTCTCTAGCAATGAGCGAGATTCCACTGAAAGTTCTCAAGTGGCAAAGCAAAACAATAATAGGGAGTTAACCTTCAATATGTTGATCAAAGAAGTTGTGTTTTGTATCGCTCTAGTTTTAACAACCTACGGAGCTTTACATAATACGTGAGTTATTTGATATATCACTGAAATATATACCATTGATAAGAAATTACCACTATCATTTTTATATTAATATTTTAGGCCTGCAAAAATATCTAAAGTTCCTCGAGCTGTGAGATTCTTCTACTCTGATTCTGTTGTGGCAGACTGGTACAAAGGCCAGTTAAGTAATGCTTTGGCTACTATTAATACTGAAGACTTATCATTTGTTATGTATTATGCTCCTTGGGATGCAGAATCACAGTATGTTAGAGGAGAATTTGAAAAGGCTGCACATATTTTAAGAGATAGGGTGAGTATTAAAATAGTAAAAAATATTTCTCCAATAGCAAAAATATGTTATATTGAATGAGTCAAGTTACATGGTTTTTTATTTAATAAAACAGTGTAGCATTACATGCTGTAAGATCTTTAACAGCTGCTTGACTAATAAGGCTATTTTTTTTCTGATAAAAGAATATGTTTAAGTAATTGACAAGATGCACCTATACATATGTTTTTATATATATGTTTATTTATATGTTATTTATTTTTATATATATGTTTCTTTATATGTTAATTATATGTTTCTTTTAATACTTTTCAGGTACATTTTTCAGCCATTAACTGTTGGAATCCTGGTAGTGAATGTAGATTACAACATAATAAAATACCATCATGGCCAATATTGATGGCATATACTGTCACATCTAGAGGTGTCTTATACAAAGGTTAGTATTAATATAATTACATGCTTTATCTGAAGGCTGTATAATATCTACTATTATAACATAATTAAATTAAAATGAATTTATATTAATAGGACCAAGAAATGCCGAAAGTATGGTTAACTTTTTGGAGATGCTAATGAGGCCTCTTGAAAAAATTTCTAACACTGAAGATCTAGTCAACTTGCTATCTATCTGTGATGTAAGTTATATTTTCCAATGAATAAATACATTATTTATGATAACAAATGAATATATTGCTATTAATATCATTAACACTACTTTATTATACTGTAAATTTTGTGTTTCAGGCTGTAGCATTAGGTTTCACTCCACTGACAGACACATCCAGATATTATAATATATGGTACAATGTGGCACTAAAATCTCGGGAATTTGATACTGTCGGTGAAATATGTTTTGCCACTGTTACTTCTAAGGAGTTAGCAATGGATTTAGGGGTGGAGAGAGTTCCAAATTTAAGGCTTATGCTATGGAATGACACAAAGGTAATATTCTGAAGGCTTTTATTAACCTCACCAGTGGCCAGTCGTTGAATTTCTATCAAGCATTCTAGTCTAAATTATTTAGGTGTATCTTAACACATTCAAATGATAATGACTTATCTTCTAGTTAGGTGTACACATTTAAGTAGTTATTTGTATATTTCAAACCTACATTCAATTTACTAAACTTCTGTTACATCTTTCTATAGTTTAATTGATGAAAATATAAAATATGGACAAAATAGAAAAGTGTAAATAGGGCCCAAGTGTTTGAAGAATACAAGTGTTCAAATAGATAACAACTTTGTAGTATAATAATGTCATTAATATAGTAGAGGTTTTGTGGGTAACATAGTCCACTGTAGTGCTGAGATATTAGAATATAAAAAGGTTAAGTAAAAAACTCAATCAGAATCATAGAGATATACTACAGACAACACTATAGATAACAACAAACTGTCTATAGAGATTTCCTAGTGTAGACAAGAATCAAGAATCTTATTTTTATATATATTTTTTTTACTATTATATTCTACTTTGTTAGTTTTGGCAATGAAAATGAGATAATTTGATTCAGAATATTGTTGAAGTTTAATGTCTTAGAAACAAACATATATTTCTATGCAGAATTGTAAATTGGAGAAGTATTCATGTATAGATAGTATTTATGTTTTGCTTGTTTTGTTAGGAATACAAACCAGAGGATAGCAATCAATCATGGAATGAAACATTTATAATGCACTGGGTGCTGCAAAATTTTGCCCAACCAGTTGCAAGGATTATTCCAATGTGGCAAAAGAGTTACAGTTTTGAGAGATTTGCAGACGGTCAACCAATGTTGATTCTTTTTACGCCACTCAACCCGCTTTATGAACAATTACCATCATATGCTCTGGTAAGTGATTTGTTGGATGCAAAATCTCAATTATAATATGATTATATCTATCTATTTATTTCATAAATAAATTTTAGTTACGTGAAGTGGCAATGGAATATTATAATTGTAAAAACAATGAAAGTAATCAATGGACAGCTGAGTTAATAAAACTGCAACAAGTACAAAGGTTGCTATACCAACAGAAGAACTTTTTGAAGTTTTGTCAAGAATACAAATTCAAAAAGCCTGTGAAAAAAGTGAATGCACTTTCAAAGAGAGATGTTTTCATATCTCAAAATAATAAATATCTATGGAATAACTTGACACAGAAAACTCAGAAGAGTGGTATATTTAATTTCCTAATTAACCATGCACTGGTTACCTCAAAAGAGGCTGATGGTCCAAATGATAATTTGTGGCCCAAATTGGGGTTTTTGGATCAATGTGGAATGAGCACGGCCAAATCGTTACCTGCTGAAAAAAGTTTCTATGAAAATTATGAAAAATGCCAGTCAATTGAAGACCAATTGAGAGAAGAGAAGGAGAACGCGGAAATGGATGAACAAGAGTAAGTAATTTTGTGTTATTTATAAACTATTAAGACTGTAAATTATTTGTTGCTAAGATATATATTATAATAATTAGCCTACTGGCGCTGACCCCCCCCCCCTCCCGGGCAATACTTTTAATGCTGGTTTGGTTCCCCACCATATAGATAGCCTTTTCCAAGTACAGACAAATAAACGACTTTGACATTGAACTGATATCATTGGTCGAAATCTTGAATAATCTATTAAATTTAATATGAATTCGCGAAAAAATACCGTTTTGGATATTGGCGAAGTTATTATCGGAACTTAAAAAGACAATTAAAACTTATTTCAGTGTAGAAACAACAATGTTGCCTTTTGAAGATGATCCCTTGTCTGCTGAAAATCTTATTCAAGATAATGTGAAACATTTTTGTCAACTTATGAAATTTGCTAACAAACTGAGTCCGCCTGTATCTCCGTCGAGAGTCACAAGTGGAAATATAACACATATTCATGGACTTGCATGTAAAACAAATAACACTCTGTATATGACAGCTATTGATAGCGTCCGGAATTACCATTTTGCAGAGGCACTTGGTATTAATATAAAAAATAAAAAGGACATGACCGCTGTAGTTATTTTGGATAGTAAGGTAATAAATTAATTTATAGTTAAAATTTGTATAGTTATTGTACACAAAAAAAAGATTACTACAAGACATTTCAATTCAGACATTTGTACCGTCAACTAGGAGTATGCAATTTATTTATTATGACAATACTCCATTATAATTTTTGTTTCTGTGATTAGTATAATATTTGTATACGCTATGATTACATGTAACGCTATTCTTTCAGTACGAATCCCAGTATGTCATGTCAGAGGAATACAGCGCTAAATCACTGAGAGAATTTATTTATAATTTTACTCACAAGAACTTGAAGCGCACGTTACGCACTTACGTGGAGAACGCTAAATATACTCATTTTTTTGGTTCCAATAAGAACACTCATATTAATGAAAAAAATGAGAGCATGGTTCAGATATTGGATCTGACCACACGCACATTCAAAAAAGTCATCAGAACTCCAGGCACGGTACGTTAAATACAGAGCTCTTTTGTATACAATTATAATAACATAGGTCCAAGAGACTTAGAATAAACACCGTAAACGCGGGGCAGGTGACGCTGGTGGCGGTGTGCGGCGGCGGCTGCGGGGCGCTGACGTCACGCGCGCTGGTGCACGCCGGGCGCGTGCTGAGCGCGTGCGGCGTGCGCGTGCAGTGCGCGCGCATCGACGCGCTGCGACACGACCTGCCGTGGCACTACACCGCGCACGCCTATCCCACTATACTCGTCTTTCCCGCCAACGGGTAATTATTTTTTCAAACATTTCTAACATCTCCGATGATTACAGGTAATTCTGTTTAGTTTATCCTGTGATTTTTTTCTCAAATCAGACATGCTTATATCATAATTATATTACATATGTTTCCTACCTCGTGGGTCGGTTAGCATATAGCCTTCAAACCCCGAAGAGCAGGTGTGATAAATTCCCAAGATTTTCGAAATTGGCAGGAGTGTAGTCCCTCAGAGAGTATGTAGTAGGTAAAGTGCATAAAGCTGTGTGTGTGTGTACGTGTCACATAATGGCTTCGATTTATATAATTGGTGTGGTGAATACTAAATTGACGATCGAAATGAGAAAGGTAAACTAAACCTTGGTCCGCTGTCTCGTGTGTGCAGCGGCGGCGAGGCGGAGAGCCGCGCGTTCCCCGGCGCCGAGCGCGTGTCGGGCGGCGCCGTGCTGGCGCTGGCGCTGCGCTCGCTGGGCGCGCCGCGGCAGCTGCGGGTGCGCCTCGCGCTCTGCCAGCAGGCCCAGGTGGGGGCGGCATTTTATTTATTATGTATAACGGAATTTCAATCTTTATCAAATACTGACCGATTTCAAAATCACTAACTTGTGGTGATTGATGCTATATTTTTTTTATTGTAAGTACCTTATTTTGAAATTATTAAAACTAAGTAATTGTAACTAATAATCGTAACACAAAAATTAAAACCCGTTTTGTTTTAAATATATATCGCAGTAGTTATCACATTAAGTGAAACGACGATTAATACTCGTTTATTATATACACTCCGTTAAGGCTGATATAATTCGGTCGAAAAAACAAATAGACGAATAATAAAAATTTGAAATTTTCTAAAATAACACACATAAACATACAATACATAAAATAAACACGGAAATTAAAATAAAGTAAAACACCATTTGAAAAATTAGTTCAATAACCCGTAAAAACGGCAACGCCGGAAAGCAGCATTAGCGCTGGACGCTTAGCTCACCCGCTCCCCGTACAGTCCACCGGCATTACTTTAAGTTAATAATTTGAATGAATATTTTCGATTGTTTTTTTTTTGTTTTGGTCTTAAACGCCAATATTATTAGGAGTATCATTTAACGCATTGACGTCACAGCCACATTCTATAAGAATAGAAGGATAACTTTTATGAATAAACGATAAACATAATATTTTAAGTTCCGTCCATTAATGCTCACTCTTTAAAATATAATATCAAATTAAAAATAAGCGCTCAATTTAGTTATTAGGTACTTCATAATTTGGCAAATTTCTTTCCTCTGATCCATTACTTCATGTATGGAAAAACAATTGACTGATGATATTATTCTGAATCAACGAAAAAATAAAATTGTTGACACTGTAACATCTCATCTCTTACAAATCGTCATAATCCTACGATTATACCTATTCATATGTAGTATGTACTATATAATCTTGAATTATTTACTATATATTTTAGTCATTTGACTTCGAACTGTGTTTTGAACATACATAAGTTGTAATTTTTTCCCTTTCCATTACGTAATTAGTATTATTATATTTTTTCAGATGATAGATGAGAAAAAAGCTTGCCTGAAAGATATCAGAGAACACATAAACAGTGTGATCGATAGAAATTTGAAATACTGGCGCCGAACCGACGTCGTAGATCTCAAAGCCGCACTTTTAATGAGACTGAAACATTTGCACCAAGTGTCATTGTATATGAACCTGCTTCATATCACGGATCTCAATGATAATAATCAACTGCAGCAGTTACTCCTACGATCCCTTAACAATATGTCCAAGATTTGGGACATCGATGAGTCTATTTTAAGAAAAAGTGTCATTCCATCACCAATAAATAGATGATACTAGCAGTATCCTGTAAATAATTTATTTATTATATTGCTCATTACATATTTGTGTAAACACGTTGCTTATTTTTAGAAACCAAAGTGTTATAAAAGTGTTGCAGAAAACGAATAGGTTTTTTTTTTTATTTCCATTATTATTACTTTTTAATTGATAGTTCGATGAATATCCTATAAGTACATATTATTTATTAGCTTATAGAATATAACATACATTGTTTTTTTTTTATTCCATAGATAATTATTATGAGCTATGTAAATATTTGCAATTGTTGATTTTTCATACTGTATATATTAAAAGAATAATATAACATTTTATTAAGGCGTAAAATTGTTATTATACATAAAATAGCGTAAAAAGTGTATTTTTATTCGTCCGCATAAAGATTATGTAAATAGTTTTTAATAATTGTAAATAAAAATACATTATTATAGAACAACCAATAAAATTGTTTATCTCAAAATTCAATATCTTTACCAAAAAATGACAGTGTATTTTGTTTCGTGCTACTTCTCCAACCTCTGACTAAACTGAGTATTACTGATATCGATTTATGGATGTAAGTTTCTGAAATAAAAATAATATATGTAAAAAGCATTGCAAACCACAACATATATTTTTAACCTATATACCAATTAAACGTATATTACGTTAAATAGTTGCATTATTTATTTCAATTATGAAAATATTTTATACGACATAGTTAAGACAACGATTCGCTTTGACTTCACACGATGCGCTGAGTAATAAGATATGTTTTAGAGAAACCATCACACTATAAATAACATATTTTTATATAACTTAATTTACATAACATCGTCTTACTTCTAGTTTCTGAAGACGTTGGAAATAAATGTCTATTAGTAGAAATAATGAAATTGTTTCCATTAGCTCAATTAAACATACAGACACTTGAATGATAGCAACTTTAATTTATAATATTATTTAATGATGGTTGAATAAATTTGAACAACATTTTTGTTTCTGTGTTAGAAATACGTCTAACTAGAAAAAAAATAGTGACTGTCTATGGGATAATCTTGATGGACTATGTTTGAGTAGCGTTAATGATTTTTTATTTTATGGCTTAGAGAGGCGAACCAATGGCCACCTGATGTGCAAATGTCACCACTGCATATGTTATGTCCCTAGTCCCTGTAGTTATACTGTCTGAAGCACCCTTCAAGCGGAAACATACTACTGTAGTATTGAAAATATTGCTACGTGATGGTAGAACAAATTAAACTAAAAATAATGAATATTAAAGACATTTAACCCATTATAGTAGAGTCTGTATAGTTAGGAAATACTTCATGATAAGGTTTAACGACAAAAACCAAGTCGGTTCCAACGACTCCTGAGATATAATCACTCAAAGAACCAGCGACGCGCTCGTCACTACTGCCTTGATGAACCTTTAAAATTTAGTTTCATTAATGATTAATTTATAATCATATTCTTCTAAATACATAATATGATGAACCGGATCTTTCATTTTATGTATTATAACTATTGTTACTTCCGTTGGATCTTCTGAATAAATAAAATAATTGAATAGCATGTGGTCGTAGAGTATGCTTCTTCAATTATATTATATTTACCTAAAAAATACTCATCATTTCTTGGAATTTTATCGAGAATATGTAATAGAAGTCATACGAATATGTTGGGACAAATTTGCATCAGTTTCTAACTAAGTGTTTTAAAATCTGAAACCTCGTAAAGCCTGCCATCGGGGAGTCTTGCGTGTCTTGCGGCGTATTCTCCGATTTCTTGTAACGAATGATAATTACTTGGCTGACGTAAAGTGTATCGCCAAGGGTACAAAATAAATTCCTGTAAATATAAAGAATGTTCTTAATATTATGTATATATATTTCTAATTTTAGCATCAGGTCGAAGTTACCCTCTAGATAATAACACGTGTTCCCTTTTTTTACTATCAATAGCTTATGGGTCCTGCAAGTAATTTTCATTCAAAATATAATAACTGTACTTTTTTTTATTTTTTACGCTTTTATTCCAGTGACTATCGTAGTTTAACTTAAAAAAATAGTCGATAAAAAATTATATTTAGATTTTAGAACAGATTTTAAAGACCAAGACGATCTCAAAGAGACGAAATTCTATAGAGATACAAATCAAATAAAAAATACAAATCTAGGATAAATCAGGCAAAATTTGTAAATAGTTAAATCAAAATTTACTCAGACCAAATTGCTATGTGACACATTATTAATTCTAGTACAGATTTGAACCCCATTAAAACATGCTATTTTAAATAAAACAATTATGGTTAGAGTTTAGTGATTAAATTACCATCTAAAATATACTTCAATGTCTCATTTTCAAATATGGATTAAAATAATCACTATAAGTATCTCCCTATATATATATATTTTAATACATATACTATAAGTTTTAGTAATCGAATAATAACAAATATGAAGACTATTTTAATAATTATTTCTTTGTATAATGTTGTTTACACCTTTAAAGACGTATCATTTTGTATGTTACCCAACAGATATTAATTTTAAGTGCTTAGTGATATGTTGATGGTGTAACTTTTCCAATAAATAAATTTGCTTCACTGCCTCAGTAGGTTTAAATTATGATTTAAAAAAAGAGGAATGGCGGGGACTTATGAAAATGGCGGTAATTTGGTAGATGGTACGATAATTCGTTTGACTCGATTTTGTTGTAAGATAATTAAAAATTGTAAAATAAGTCATATATAAATAAGTAAGATACAATACATATTTATAAATATATATATATATTATAAATATGATACAGTTACTTTTTTAGGTACAAAACTGGCATGCAAATGTATGGCTAGATGCAATATGTCGGCAAGCTTGTGCACGTATTCCCGTATCGCCTGTGCTTCTGCCGTAGAGAAAGGCTTTATACCCGGGTAGTATTGCGAGCAACGAATCGGTGTTTTGCGTACGTCATCTGCAATATAAAAATTTGATTTTATCGCTGCTTTATGGCCCGTATAAAACGATATCTTACTGATATATTGATATTTGTGTTATTGACATTGATGATACTATTATGTTTATCGTTTTTATTATAAAACAATAAATTTGTATCACATGCACTTTATTTAAGTAATAAAAACTCTAGTGACACTAAAATAATAATTTTAAAAACACGCTAAGCCTAATCTATACTTCACTTAAAATATTCTTGACTTAATTAAAGAACTTGTGACACAGTTTACCTAATATGATTACATATTTACTAAGGAAAATCAACTTCTATAAGTCAACCGTGCTGTGGAGAAATGTAACAACCCACGCACGAAGCAATAATAGAAGTCCTTAAGCTAAAAAAAAATAATTTTTGTTTTTATAATACTTTGTAGCAACCCCGTTAAATTATTGTATGTAACTATATTTTTTTATATTGTTTTAAATACATTTCATAATATTTTTAGTGTAATAACTTTGCTTTTAACATTTAAATCTTAACAACTTTTATTAGAGCTTTTATTTGGTTCATTTCTGCACACAAGGTCCAATTATTTCAGAAAAAAAATCACCTTGCCAGTGATATGCAAAGTTACGATTAATGTTAGTTCCGAAGCATAGTTGCTCCCCTGATTCCTTGTCGACATTCTTATGCCATTCGACTGGTTTAGTTTTCGTTCTAACGGAGATGTTGCGTGACCACTCTATAGCGTCTATTGACGTATAATCACGAAGACTCGTCGTAAAATTAAGTCCGTCTGGGTTCGCTATCGGAATTAAATACCTATAATAAACGATTTTATAAATATTACGCTTATTAATCTGCTTTGTGCCAGATACTGTTGTATTTTTTCGTATTCTGTATATTTTTTAAGGGCCTCCATGTTTAAACTATTTGAATCTAGTTGATAATGAAACTAACTTCGGGGGAACAGATTATTTAGTGATAAACAAGTCACGTTCATAATATATTCCGGAAGTAACTTTAATTTTTTCTTTGTAATAGGTATTTAGTAAGTAGTCACTTTTGCCGATGGAAATTGAGGCTCTAAGATGTACTAACACATCGTCTTCTCTAGCCACCCTTGTGCCTGTTGTTATACTGGCTCTTTCCGGCTTCAAACCACAAAAATACTAAGTATTGCGGTTTGGCAGTATAATATTCGATGAGAGGGGAGTATTGGTAATACCTACCCAGACTAAGTAACGATTTTCAAACATTACTGTCAATGAGATCTTGGCCATATAAATTTGAATCCTACGTACCTATAAAAGTATGAAGACTTATTCTTAATAATTATTTAATTATTCGTTTTACCAGTCATAATCGTTAAAAAACGGTGTTTGGTACGTTGTGTCATAAAGAAGTTTGTCAGTTAATTCAAGTATACTATTTGATCCAGCCCACACCATTCCATTAATTGCTGAAAAATATTCGATAAAAAGTTTAACATTCCATATTATGTTCTAAAAAGTAAAACCAACCAGTATTCAATCTTGTTAAAGTTTGATTCTCGGTCTAGGTATATTTGCAAGCGATTAATGATATATTACTTCCAATTATGAGTATTCCAGGCTTCTTGCTGAGCGTGTCACTATGCAATTCAATAGCTATAAGACTATTATTGGCAGCAGTGTGTGGAGTCAAATGCACCACTTCCACCATTTCAGGGTCTTCCATGGCCATGTGTTGCACTACATTCAGCATAGTCTCGTAATCAATATACCCTTCATATTTCAGTTTATTACCGATACTTCTAATCCTTCTCATTTTAGTACCCGATCTATATATTTAAAAATATTAACTATACATATATATATATCAGTATATTTAGTTTAAGTAACAATGGAAAAAATAGTATTGTAGTATTAAATTAATTTAAAAAAAAATGTTAACGTACTGTTCGAAGTTTCGTGGTGGGAATAAAAACATGAACAAAATTCCCAGAAAATATATAAATCCAACTATATACACTTTTAAATGCAAAAACATTGTACAAATATATCAATAGTATTTATCAAGTGATAGACATCAATCAAAGAATATATGAGCTTCGTACATATCAACCACGTTTTTTTTGCAAATATATTTAAAAAAAATGTTTCCATTTGCAAAAACAAGTTATAAATCGTAACTTTGTATTTTAATTTCATACAGGAAAGAAATTGCCTGTATAATTACATGAATATGGTAAAATATGTCTTTCAATAAAATAAATATGTAAATAAACGTTAATCATATACAAATCATTTTTCTGGTGACGTTCTTTAGTTCATAGTATTCTTTTTCTAATATGGCCTCTGACAAGACAACAGCTTGTACTGTCAAAATATGATGGAAGACTATTTTTTCTTATAATGAATTTGAGTATATTTTTGATAATATTAGGCTTTACAGAATTGGTATATAGTTCAAGCGTTAATAGTACGAAAGATGATTCTTGTCACGTTTGTACCCTATCATGTAAGGCTTAGTAAATGTGAATTTTGTGTTTCATTTACATGTGTGAGTGCAAACATTTTTAAATCTTTTATAGATTTTCGTCGTAAACGAGCAATCTCAGAGTATACGAGGTGGTACTCTAATTTAGAAACAACACAAGAATTTATCGTTAAAGTTTTAGACGACGATGTATCTACCGCCAATAAACCAATTGCGGCTGTGAATATCCAACCACTTACTAAAGCTCAAGAAAAAATTATTATTGGTGGAGCTGTAGTACCATCGCCAACTACCGAATTTACTTTAGATCCTTCAAAAGAATATACACGATTCATTCCTCCGACTACTCTTTCTGTAACAAAAATTGATGGTAGCATTATATTAGCACCAATAAAACCATATAGTAAAGTAATACCACCAATACGACCAAAAGGTACACTAATATTAATTTCAAATAAAATTATTGTAATTATATAATCTCTTAGGTAATTATTACGTTTATTACCTTATAAGGTATTGAAATTAAACACGGCTCTGGGCGACATCCACAGCGTGATGAAAGTCCTCCCGCTAGTCCTAAATTTCTACCAAGGTCTCAAACACATATAGGACGACAATATGCGCCTATAGCACCGGTATCCTTTACGCGTCGTCATACAATTGGTCCGCTTACTCCACGTACGGTGGACAATTTCGTAAGTAAACATATACGTATATTATATTGATAAAATAATAAATAGTAACGTATTAGTTCTTGCACGGTCGAGCTCGACGATATCAATCATTAATTTTACACGATAAAGTATCTGGGTATTAGATCTCGGTTCTCACAATTTATTCATACTACAAAAAAAGGAGAGAGAATTGTTGCTACTTACTATGTTAGTATGTAGTAAGTAGCAAGTCCATATTCATAAAGATAAGATTATAGTTTCCATTTTTTTTAAATTAAGTATATTTTATATTTGTTACCTAATGATAGTTTTGTATGGTTATAGATATTGCATAAAACAACATTGAGCCCTACAAGGACGTTCTCTTATCCAGATATTGTAATGCCTACGAGAACGTCATCCTTTAGGAATTTGTTTACTTTTGAATATACCTCAGAATTATTTGATAATTCAAAGCCGTCGCGAACTACTCCATCGACTCAAATAAACCCTCATCGCACATCTTTAAGAGCCCACGAAGAAGTAGATGATAATGAAGATTCTAAAACTTTTGATACTGAAGATAAAATGAAAACTAATCAACATAAAAATATTTATTCAACCAATAAGACTTTTGAAAAAGAAAATCAGTTATTTTACAATGATTTATTTTATAATGGCGATGATGAAACAGAAAGGTCTAAAAGTCAGAAAAGTAAAGATAATATTAACTTAGTCAAATCTGTCAAAGAAGCATCAGAAAATTTTATGTACGCCGATATTTCAACTAATAGTAACGATAAAGACGAAGCAGGCCGGAATTATGAAGAAGAAGATGAATTAGAGAATGAAGTAGTTAATATAACTGCTAAATCGATATTTGGAGTTGCAACTATAAAAGTTTCAGATAGCGTAAAAAATATTTCCATTGAAAAAAAACGTCCAATTTGCAGCGTCTTAAGATCGAATCCCCTTTCTTTTAGTTCACCACTATCTTTACATGAGGTACCCTTTTTTAATTGATCGATCAGATATTTTGTTAGAAATCCATAAATTTGTTTTTAAGCATTGTACCAATTTCGTATTTAGATCAAATACTCTAGTTACTTGTTCAAAAACATCATAGCATTTTGATTATTTACTTTTCATCAGATAGTATTGCAATTAAAACAATGGGCGGAGGAAAGTCCTATTGCTAAACGGCTAGATATTACAAATGGAAATTTTACCGTTATGGAAAATCCAATATATATGATGATTGTTGACGATCCAACTAGCGGCCAAATTGTTTCTGCTAAAAAAACTGTCATGATCGTTGCAGGTATTGGTGAAATTATATATTTATAAATAAACTGATGTTATTTTAGATTAAAATAAAATAGTTACTTTGTAAGACTTGATATAAACTATTTATACTAATAGTATTATAAATGCAAAAAAGCTGTCTGACTGTCTGTTTCTCTCTCACGGCCAAACCATTAATCAAAATTTAATGAATTTTGCTATGAAACAAGCTTGAACCTTGATTTAAAAACTTGTTGATAAAAAATTGACTGCAATAATAAGATTGTTACAGGGATTCAGGGAAGAGATCACCATGCAGTAACGGCTGCAATGTATGTTTTATATCAACTCATTGAACGCAGTGAGGCTCGCGCCGATCTACTGACAAAATTTCGTTTCTGGATTATTCCTGTTTTTAATCCTGATGGATATGACTATTCGATGACATTTCCACACGTAAGATATCTAGCATGTTTTTTTATAGAACATTTTAAAATCTTGACTTTATAACAAAAGTGTATGTTCATTATACAACAAAAACTACTACTTACTTTTTTAATCAGTTAAATCATTTAGGAGCACCTCGCTGGAAGTTTGCGTTCATAGAAAATCGATATCTTTTTTATTACCTACTACGTCCTATAATCTTATAAAGGACGTAGCCTGAATATACTGATGATAAGTGTGGTATGCGTGTGCGCACTTATAAAATTATTAACACTAATGATAAGTGTGATATTGAAATTATTGAATTTTACTGTGATAAAAAATAATACTTATCTAAAAATTACCATAAAAAAATCATTTATCTTACGAATAGCCTTGATAACAACATTCTTACCATGACGATACTGATAAAATATAGATTATTCAAATTGGATAATTATTAAGAAAGATACCATTAATTATTGCTATAGGTAAAAATGTTATGTCAGCGGAAAACGATTGTGATAAACTTTTTGCTATTTTATACTATACTTCTGCTAACAAATTAAATTTGAACAGGTGAATCATTGTAGTATAGTTAATTTATTTTATTATTTAGGTTATTTACAATAACCCATTACTGAGCAAATGTCGACTGTAATGTTAAGAAAGAAGTACTCTTATAAATTAATATTATGTACTCTCATAATGAGAATAATTTGCGTGCGACGGTTATGACAACGGTTCGCAGCATTTTCTTTGGATATTTTTTATATTATCTAAATGAAAGACACAATAAATATTATTTGGAAAATAAATAAATAAAATTTTACATTCGAAGGGTGGTGGCGCATTGGCGATGTAAGGAATGGTTAAAATTTATTTCCAATGTCTATGTGGTGACCACTTTCCATCAGGTGACCCATTTGCCGTTCCGCCTATCTATTTCATAATATTTAAATAACATAGTACATTGAAATGTTACATTTCACCTTGCGTTTCTCATAGGACGCAATTTTATTTTAGGGATATACACATATCGGCGTCAGTAGAAGCTTAACCTCAAGTGTGTGGGGTTGCAGCCCTTGCCCCGCGGCCGCCATCTTAGAAAAAGGGATGCAAACGCCTTTTTCACTATTTCTCTGTAACTTATCTTACAGAAAATTTTTACAGACATAATTGGTAGCAAATCGCCTTGTCTACAATTATGTTTATATTACTTTTCACTGTAAAATTAAAAATAGAGAATTTATACGTATTAAAGTGCAAAAACTTCTTTTAAAAAAAATCTTTTTTGCTTTATAACTTTTTGGTTTTCATTTCACAAAAAAATAACATCAGATAAACTTTGTAGGGGATGTCTTGACGAAGATTTTCCTTTACAGTTTTTTTTTTAATTTTACCACAATGGAATGCAAGGTACGGGCCTAAAAAAATGTAACATTTCAATGGACTCACAGCATCAAGTTATTGTATATTAATGTATAAGGGTGATCCTTCACTGGCTGAACTCGCTTGTAATGTAACAATTTACGATTCGATTTTGAGCATTCACTTGCAGTCGAGTCAGTTGTTTTTACAAAGTCGGATTAAGCGATCATATTGATACGATTATGTTATTTAAGTGAAAAAAGCAGAAGAAACGATGTTGGTGTCACAATTTATTTCAAAATAGGCGAAGTTTATTAGGATTGACATTGTAATACTCAGTTCTTCTCACCGAGTTACGTTATGCTCAAATTTGAACTGTACACGTCTTCTATATTTTTCTAGAGCGAATGTGAATATGGCAGTGGCGGTATTATATAATAAAAATATGGAAATTAAAAAAGAGAAGTTACACAAATATTATTATAAATGTTGATTCCTAATGCATCCAAGTAACATCGGTTCGAGGTCGATTAAATTTAAAATTTTGTCTTTCTCTTATTTTTCCTCCGTAGCGAAGAGAATGGTCTAAGAATTTACGGCAGTCTTGGGATTCTTGCAAAGGACGTGAATCGTGTCAAGCATGTGAAGATTTTGGTCTTAGATGCACGATACAGCCCTGTTATGGTGTTAATCTCGATCGCAATTTTGAATATCAATGGATACCCCGTAAGCAATTCCTTACGCAAAAAACTATTATTATGATTTTATTATTCTTAACTATTGTACCAAATAGAGAATTATGAAAAATAGGATATATAGGTAAGTATTTATTCGTCATATCGTTTCCAATAGAATTGTATAGTCACATACATTTTATGTTAAGAAAATGAGTACCACAAGCATTAGCTTCAACAACCATTAAGTTGGCAGGAAACTAACCAGGAAAAGCGTTCGCAAGAAAAGTTGACGACAGCAGGCTGTAAAAATGAGCCATATTATTTCTAAAACACTGAACCGATACCATTAAAAGGGGACAAAGATACGGCTATGGTATTAATAAAAAAAAACATTGATGAATGTTTGTAAATTGCATTATAGCAGAAGAGCTGCGCGCTGAACACCCGTGTGGGTCGCTGTACGCGGGCCCTCGGCAGCTGAGTGAAACGGAGACATACGCCTTAACGCACTTCCTTCACGACCAACGGTCACCGCTTTACGCCTTCATTGCATTTAAGGAGGGCGATGTTCTTGTGAGACTTTCTAATATCACTATATCCTCTTTGTCAAATCAATAAATGTGCAAAAAGTATACTTTTGTGGTAACAAAAAAAACCTCTTATAAATTTTAAAATGCGAATTTAAAAATATAGTTTATGTTAAAGTTATAGATGTTGTACGTATTTTTTTTTAATATACAAAATATAATAGCTGTTGTTATATTATGGTTGGCTTATATTTCCACATTTAACACTTTTTTAGAGATTTATTTACGGAATACTATAATAGTTAAAAGAAATTAATCCCCTTTGACATATCTCAACGGTTGGGAGGGCGTTAAGCTTTTATGTCGATTTTTTTTCTTAAATATTAACAATGAAGCATAAAATAGGAACACAATGCTATTCTAAGTCAGGCCGCAGGTGTTAGGTTTCAAGTTCTATTTTCCTGTTACTCCCTTAGTCTTCCGAACAAGTCTCTCATATTATAACAATTATTTGCATTCGGTCATCTAAGCTGCTCAGTCAAAATGTCAAACCCTATGTCAGACTTGCAGTTTTTTATAATTACTAAATGCATATTAAATTTTTTTTCTAGGGTATATTGTATCCTTATTCGCACACTAATAAAAGACGAGCGCTGGACCATATTCACGTAAGTATATTTTTTTTAGGTTCTTATTAATGTATGTATCTTACCTCACGTAAGGCACCGGTGGTGCTGTGGGCAGGTCCACATGGAGTAGCCACCAACCAATACTCTACCACGTTTGTACTGGTTTGTTTTTTACCGGTTAAAAGAATGAGTCAACTCTTTTTTTCCTTGTACTTTTTTATAATATATGTATAGGAGGACGAACAAATAAGCCACCTGATGGTAAGTTTTCACCACTACCCATAGACAATGTCACTGTAAAAAATATTAGCCATTCATTACATCGCCAATGCGCCACAAACCTTGTGAACATTTATGTTATGCCCATTGTCTCTGTAGTTGCACTGCCTCACTCACCCTCCAATTTTATTACAATATAACCTGTAATTACACTATTTTATAGTTTATCTACAGGTAAAGGGATGTTACATCTTTATCCCATGACAAATATTATTTTGATCGTGTATATATTGGTTTTTACGTTTTGCCGTGCCAGTATCTATTGGTAAAGGTGGCTAATTACCATCAGATCGTTTGCCCGAAAAATATACAAAAAATGGTCCCTGGAAATTATAGTACATTTATATCAAATGTTTCCTATAACGCATATATTGTAGAGACCACGTGCTTCACGAGCTGCTTCCGCCGCTTTCAGTATAAGCGGTCGTATGTACGTTGCAGGACAAACGTCGGAATTTTTACGTGAGTTATGTTAATAATAGAATTTTAATTGTATTCATGAAACAAAAAGAAGTTCTAAAGTAGGTCACCTAAAATGATATAAAATATGTCCTTACATACATAAATGTAAAATTCAGTTGCGACACCTTATCTTGTTTTGTCATCTAATCTCGATAAACTTTTAACGACGAATATTACATTTCATTATACATATACGTATATTTGGGTACATTTTATGCATAAGTTGATATAATAATACAATTATGAATGCGTAGTACTTACTTTTTAAAATTTCGCGTCGTAAAATAAGCTTAATTAAAATGTTTAATGTATGTATTGCAATTAATTACATTTAAATTAATTTTAAATGTATGTTTAAGTCATATTTTATGAATTTGTATTTAAATCAACTGCAATGTATAAATAATCGTCGTCGCGGACATTTTTTTAAGCTCTGCAGTTTATAATCTGCAGGCGGATAAAGGCCTCAATGTTGTGTTGTAATGAGAAACACCTAAGGGCCCGTCTGAGCATGGGATTTTACCTACTTCCTACAACCTTATAAACTTTACCGGTTTATGATGCAGATTTTGATTTAAAACTGAATATTTGTCCGCGACTATAAATGATAATTAGGTATTACAGTAATATTATCATATATAATATAATCTTTCTAATTACTTCAGCACAAAAACGATTAAACGAATATTGTAAAGTTAAAGTCCATTACCCACACAGTAATCAGATTTAGATAATCATTGTAAAATTAAGTCATCCAGATTAAGCATCACTTGGAATATTATGATTCTCTGCTTTCTTATATTTAAATGTAACAGTTTTCGGCCACTTCTTTATTTATTTTTACAATTCATTAACTGGCGTAATCTTTAGTAGTTGTATTAAATACAGCTGCTCCACGCAGTTTATTTCAGTTGCGGGTCATAGCGTGTATTGCGTAGTCCACATCCAATCGTTCTCAATAAATAATTTAACCAAAACTAAAACATTTTCAAAACACGTTTAAACAAACACACTCTCAATTTCATTTATAAATATAAATCAAAAACAATTCTTATAATGAATATATGTTTTACAATAAAAGGATTAGCTTGTAAAGTCCGTTTACAATGAAACCATTAAACGTGGTATTTTTGTCCAGCGCTTTATGCGGGCGGCATTGAAGATTGGATGGATGGACATTTGGGAATAGACAATACCTACACAGTAATGATGTTTCGACCCATCGATGTTCAAAACTCTAAACTTGCGATGGAGGTAAATTATTTGTCTATCTTATATATACAAACGTTTACACTTCTGATATTGTATATTTTTAACATTCGTAATTATTCATTATAGAATTTGATAAAAAATGATGTCATCGATGATCGGTCTTCGTAAGCAGTTTTAATAATAAAATCATCTTTCTTACAGCGTGTCGTGCACGAAGCCTACGCAGCCGTAGACACCTTACTCCTGCAAAGCATAGAGCCAGTCGCTCAGCCTCATCTCACACTGACTAGATCTAGGGCCTCACAATCAGTTGTTCCTTTAAAAGGCTGTGCTATCATAGTAATTTTCGCTATACGATACATTAGATATGGTTAAAAAGGTTGCTGAATCCCGATTGTGGTTGTGATATCAGCTAGGAACTAAGAGTTTGTCTTCTTATTCGTTGTCTTTAGCAATTATAGGACTGATTATGTATATTCATTATCATAAATAAATTAAACTTGAATAATTAAAGTTTATGTATACGAAAGTCCGATAGTATTGGCCTGGAACTGAATTGTTTAATAAATATTTTAGATCATAATACGAAATGTCGCTTTAGTAGTTTTTTTCTTACTAAATATTTATAACAAATAAAAAAACCTTTTCAATAAAATCGATAGTAAGAAATAACAAATACGCAGTTCAATCTGCAATCAGTGCAGTTTTATCAGGAAAAAAGATTTGTGGTCACGTACGTCGAATTCGAAACCTTTATAGTTTATTATTATGTATATATTTAATATATACACACTTCAGTATAGCATAGAGTACAGTAATAGTCCTAGAATTAGTATCGTAAAAGAAAAAGTTATAGTGTTTTCAGTGCACTAACTACCAGCTGTTCAAGTGACACGTGACGATGACGCATGATCCCCTTGCTAGGATTTCGCTGACGATATTTCTTTCAACCCTTTATGTCAACTACTTATAAGAAAACTTCAGCCGGCGTACTAAAATCACTAGTAGTATATCATTATTATTATTATTTATAAGCACTTTCCCACACCCACATTGATCAAAGAGGCGTTAGCTGACACTTAGTTCACTAATTATACCAGAACGATCAAAGAAAATAACGAGCGATCGGCGTAAAACTCTACCTAAAATGCAACTCATCTTAAGGACTATATTGTACAAAGTGCAGACATTATGTCAAAAATAATTTCTCCCAATCAACCTTGGGTGTACTTTTTTATTAAGTTTAAAAGTATTCATTTAGTCTTAAGTTGGAAAGCACTTGCCTTGAAAATGCTCATTTACGCTTAGATACTTGGATTGGATTGGTCTATTCCTGAACCACCGATCTGTATTTTTAGTTAAATGGAATTATATCCTCATTTTGGCTTAACGCAATGATAAATGAAGAAGAAAAACGCTTCATGTGAATGGGTTGAATCTCGATGACGTAGGGGTGTAGAGATGTAGCTCTCGTGACGCCTACATGTCCGATGGGTTTTTTTTTTTAATTTTTTTATTTTAGGGAAACAAGCAACGAGCTTCATATGGAGGTATATCAGGTAGGTAAATATTCTTAGAAGTCATCAAGTTACGAAAACGTTTTTTTCTTGACCTACCCTACAAGTAATTACATTGATTTTAAACGTGAAATAATTTATAAAATCTTTATCGAATCGGATATTTTTAATGTTTTTAGATATATATCTTGAAATAGAATAATTTAGCCCTCAAAAAAGATTAAAATGGAAAGAGTTTTTAAAAGAATATGTGTATTAAAAGAGGAAATGTAGCTTGCTATATTTCTCAGAATCCTCTTATATATATGTCATACAAAAAAATAAGTAACAATTAGCTTTATTTCAAAAGTCAAGTCAAAGTATTTATGTCTTTAAGTGTATGAGTCACTTCTATGTATTTACGTTGCATATATTTATCGTTTTATATATATCATATACCCATTATATAGGTACCACATAGATACAGATGATAATATTTTTAATTAATTATATTCAGATAAGATGAAGAGAAAGATAGTAAAATCAATGATATGTAGATTAATGTCGAATAATGTATGAGTTACTGTTTTGGTAACATTTCATCAATTGTGTTAATAATAATCATGATAATCTGAGACAGATAAGATTTTGTCTATAAATGTACCGTGGAGTTAGTTAAAGTATCTTGCCTTGACTTCTGAAAAATATCTGAGTTCTGGCCTTTGTCCTACTATGGGATATTGGTAATATATTGCTTCAATGTTAAGAAGATAAAAAAATAATAAAATGTAATACGAGCAACGTACTAAATTTTGGCTACCGTAGTCAATCTTAAAGACGTCTCAATGATGATAAGGAGATATTACTATATATGTATGTGCGCAAATGCAGATCCACTGTCTATTCTGTTAGTTTCATCATCCAACTCGTCGGGAGAGAGGTAAGGCGCCGGACGAATAGCATTACGAGTTTTCGAGGCACAAAAGTGTTAATTTTCAAACTTTGTGTTGCTACTGAAAACTTTTTGACTGGAAAATCTAATAACATATTAACCAAGTAAAACATATTATTTTTTCTGTTTTAGCTAGCTACATCTGGCAACATTGAATGATTGAAGGTTTTCGGTGTCTTATGTAAGACCGGGTATCCTCAGAAAAGTTAGGCAATTTTTTTTACAGCTACCCAGGAATGACGCGTCAAATAATAAATACAGAAACTTTTAACCATTCTTATCATGGATGTTTTTGAGTTCCATTAAACTTTTTGTAAACCTTATAGATAAAACAATGTAAAATATGTATACGCTACTTTACAATATTTATGGCATTTCCTATTCGTTTCACAAAGTTGTAAAAACTATTGGAAGTAATTGATATAAATGAACAAAAGTACATGTGTTTACATAATTATACAGTTTTGCTAAGTTATACCTAAGCTCGACGTTGAGCAATATTTAAAAAAAAAGTGTTAATTTTGGCTTTAAGAGCGATGGCTCGACAACTGATGCCAAAATGGCGAAACACAGACATACATATAAACTATGCATGGGAGAATTCATAGAATGCTATAGGATACATTTTGAATAATTTTTATTTTCGTAATGCAAAAATAATATCCTTTTTTATGAGTGGTCTTTGTGATATTGTAGATTTGCTGATGAGCAGATACTTTTTTAAATTGTCAGTAAAAACAATTGAATCTAAGACGAAAATGCGGGATTATCAATTAAATAAAAAACTCGAAGCGACGAGTATGCTAATTTGCTTATGCTTTTCGGTTATCCGTAAAAAAATAGTTATGTTACTGTTTACTGTTTATATTATGTTTACTGTTTTTACAAAAATATTAATATTTGAAACAGGAACATAATGTTGTGGTGAAAACAAGCAACAAGAGTAAACAAAAAAAAACATTTCGAACGAAGTAAGGAACGAGTAAATTATGAATCAAAGTCATTACTTTAAAATATGATTCAATTTATTAAAATCCAACATTTTCCTTGAGTTTGGTGTGTAACTACTTCCTAGAATTTTCCGGAAACACAATGTGTGTTTTTTTTCAATATTTTTGCTACAATTATTAATTTTCTAAAAATCCAATGATTACGTTTTTATTGAAACCGGGTCCAATATTCCTATGACTATTTTTTACCAATTTCTCAGAGTTTCGGACTTTGGAGCATTCATGCATGGTTGATACTTGAAATATTGACTACATATAAAATCTTTGAAAAAATACTTATTCTTGCAAAAAATGTATCAACTATATTTATAAAAACTTGATATTCATCTTATTTAAGTTATTTAAATATTTCTGGCATATTTTAATTACAATAATAATCACTACATTTCGTATCGTGCTAAAACTGTTTTAAAAACCCTTGACATCGACTACGTAATAAAAAAATACATGTAGTCGTTATCTGACCTTGGATTTGAGAAAAAAGTTATGCCACAAGGTTATTTATTAGAATTTGCATTTAATCATTTTGTAGTACCGGAAATATTTCCGGAATAGCATAGGTACTGTCAATTTGTTGATTCCGTTTTAAATGATATAAAAATTACCTTATTTAATTTTAATATGTTGTTTTTTTTATGTTTATGTTATATTAACAAACAATCAATTTGAAAAAAGTGTGTAACTTAGGATACCTGAATTTACGAACGGTGGGACGGTGCGATGCACGCTCCCATACACATTTTTTCCATTTTGTAGAGCTACGTATGTAGTACTTGGACGGAGCTACAACAAATGGACACCGCATTGGTCTTGACTCTTGTTGAATGAAATAATGACACAACATATTAAATATGATACTTTCTACAATTCAATGAAAAAATATATAGTTATAACTAATAATAACTAATGTTATCATGACAGGATAAATAGCCACGAGTTTTTTCAAGGCGTAAATCTTTTAACCAATCTCTTACTGATGTAATTTTCCTTCTAAGCATCAAACAATAAAAAAAATATTTTAAGTGAAATTCTATTCTATTCTATTCTAATTCGAACCTAAAATCTTTATTCTGTTTAAAATATATGTAACAGTTTTTCCGATAACCATAACTCAGGCCTCAAAAGAACCGCCAAAAACTCAACGGTTTTTTTTTGTTATTGATTATAATCAATATTATAATAAAATGAATAACATTATATTTTTACTAGAAATATATAATTCGTTTTCAAGTTCTGCCTGCGTTTATATTTCTTTTGATATGTACCATTTACCTACATGATCCATGTATTTCTAGGATCAGGAAGGTAAATGGAAAGTCTAATGGTATGTTGCCTTTATTATGCCTGTAGTTACACTGATTCACTTACCCTTTAACACGGAACAACAATACTACGTCGAATGTATGATGCGTGGCCGGTACCTACCTGGACAGGCTTGCACAAAGCTCTACCATCAAGTAATTATTTTTACTTAAACCTATAAAATCGAGAAACAAAGGTTACAAAATAACACTTCTTGTTGTGTTAATAGTAGCTACTTTTAAAATATATATGTTATGTTTAAATATTTTAATGATTATATTTATTGTTGGAATATAATTAAATTCAATGATTAAGAAATAGGATGAGTTAATCTTTAATAACTTGAATGCTAATATAATAAAATCAAATAACATTGCTATTGTAATAACAAATAAGAAAGACAAAAAGAAGTACACAAAAATGTTAAAGTACCAAAAGTTTGACAATCAAATAAATAAAATAATATAAATCAATTTCGACAATATTCAAAGCCATTCGATATAGATTGCAATGGAAGCCAAAGACTCGAGCAGACGATGATAGGAATTATTATAAATCATTGAAAAGAGGCGCGTCGCCCCACTCCAATGTTATTAGTAGCTTTGTGTAGAGTCGCTAACACCTCCGCATGAAAACTAGTGAAGTTCGAGGCGCGGTGGGATTTACCTAAAATGGTAAGATATTTATTAAAATTTTAAAAATAGGGACCGTTTATTTATGTTTATGGTATTGTAATTGTTGTCAGCTTTAGTGCGTTTCTTAATTTCTTAGATTTTAATACGAATAATTTAGCCTTAATAAAATTAAAAAAAATGAAATATATATAAATATAAATAAATACATAAACACTTATTGTATGTTTATGTATATATATATATATATATATATATATATATATATATATATATATATATATATATACATAAATAATATATATATATATATATATATAGCTTTCGAGAAAATAAAAAATAGATTTAATATTACATTTTAAATTTAGCAATAAATATTAAACTAAATTGTGGCAAGTATGGTTTCGTATTTCATATATTATCTAGAAAAGTAAATTATAATGATTAATAAAGAAAAAAAAAATGTTTAACTAATTGAAGGTAAAAGCCAAAATCCTAAACGGCTTATTTCGTTTATAAGTACGCGATTATAAAAGTTAATCGCAATAAAGCTATCGTAAAAAATATGTTGATTCTCTCAACAATTTTATCGCTTAATGTGTTATTATTAAGTACTTATATACATATCACACTTTCGTATTTATAATATCGAACTTAAAATATATTTTTATTAAGTTCTAGCTAATTACTTTATTCTATTATAGATAACCATTTTTAAATATTTACTGAATAAGTCTTTAAAAAATTAATAACAATAATATACTTTATCATCGTAATAACAAGGTTAGATAATATCTTTTACAGATAGCGAAAAACCATCACCTGAATATTTTGTAACTAATTAATTATTAGTCATTTATTATATACCTATGATTATTTACTTTATCTGAAAGCGAAGCAAGGTTGTATGTTATAAAATTTATTGATAATAATGTTACTATAAACTGTTTTACTTGTGTATATCTAATTCACAACGTGTTTAACATTATTACATTGAATTTGAAAAAATCAAATAAGGTTAACAATTCTAACTATATAATGCATTTCCTAAATTATACATTCAAATTGGAAATTATTATTTATCTAATAATAATTAACATCCAGTTTCGATAAATAGCACAAAATAATAATATTCTAATTTACATAAGAAATAACTGTTACGAAACCTTTGTAACGTAAAAACAATAACAATTGTATACATATCGGCTTCATGACAGTTGCTATATAGAGTCCATCACGACATTGGCATATAAACGGACATAGTGTTCGATTTCAAAACATTACTGTGCAATAAGAAATGCACTTATTATAACAAAACTAAACTCAAGGCACCGCTTTGATTTGGGATGCCAGATTGGAATTTATATGGCTTAAACGGTCTTCCTTGCCCTAAGAGTTCAAGTACAAGAGTACAAGTTTACTTGGTGGTAGGGCTTTGTGCAAGCCCGTCTGGGTAGGTACCACCCACTCATCAGATATTCTACCGCCAAATAACAGTACTCTATATTGTTGTGTTCCGGTTAGAAGGGTGAGTGAGCCAGTGTAATCACAGAAACAAGGGACATAACATCTTAGTTCCCAAGGTTGGTGGCACATAGGTGATGTAAGGAATGGTTAATATTTCTTACAGCACCTTTGTCTATGGGCGGTGGTGACCACTTACCATCAGGTGGCCCATATGCACGTCCGCCAACCAATGCCGCAATTAGAAACGCTTCGAGTAATAGTACAAAAATATTAATATATCCCGTCTTATTACTCCGCTTTCGTTCATAGTGCTGCTAGCATTTTTATAAGTACATATATCATAAGTGGAAAGGAAGAAATGCTAAAGCTTTTACTCAGATAAAAATCAAATCATTTTCGTTTTTAATTCCAAATTAGATTTGTTCAAGTAAAAATAGTATTATTATTTTATTTTAAACAAGTTTTAATAATATAATGGTTAAATTATCATATAAACTATACTACCTTATGTAATTACTAATAAAATTATAGTTATCGGTCCTAATCGGGAAATAATTTGTTATTATAAAATATTTCTATGATGATTAGAATCAAATTTATCGTAAATATTGATAGAAGTTAAAATAATAGTACAAGGACTCTTGAAGGATGGGCTTAAAAAAGTCGTCCCTTTAAGAACACAATTTGAGTAAGTTAACTGTTCTACTTTGTTGGAATGGTAGTAGCAGTAAGGCAGAGTAATTCAAGGCAGA